>NC_065920.1:45253053-45358220 GCF_024586455.1 Bactrocera neohumeralis | reverse complement strand
GGAGTCAAACTCCGGGTGAGGACCCGCAGGATTGTCGAGTACATAGCTTAGCACCATACTCGACAATCTGACGTCGATCTCCACCATCTCTCCTGTATTGTGCCCGGGAGGAGGAATTTCCATCTATAATGGCCACTTGCAGGCTATCCCTGGCTACATCGCAGAAATGCCTTGCCGTTGTTGTGCTGCTGTGTTCTCCTTCACTCCGCCTGGTTTTTGGGCTGAGTTCCGGTACCTCTGTGATGGAGCGATTTCTCTTTTGAGAAGTGCACTCTAGTTTGTTCTCTACTTGAGGTTGTGATTGCTTCTTTTCAGGTAGCCTTCATATTCCTCTCCGATAGATTGGTACCGGTTTTTCCTCAGCTGATTTTGAGATTTCCTGCGCTTCTTTTTGTTCTCACTTTTAGCCGCCAGTGCACTTTGGTTGGTGCTCATGGCAGCCTTGGAGGTGGACGCTTCGTCCCTTACCTCTGTGGTTTTCACTGCTGTATCTACCGGTATACTTTGTTTGGTATGTTCGGTAGTACTCTTACTCGTCTCCTGGCTGGAGGCAAGTAGTTCGTCCTCATCGGATTCCGTTATAGGATTCCGATAGCTCATGTCCTTAGTCGTTGCTGTTGTCGTCAATTTGGTTGTTGTAGTTGGTGTTGTTGTTGTTTTTGTATTGTTTGCGTTCATGTTTGGTCCCACGAGTAGTCCGGAAAGGGTAGTCACTCGTCCGCAGAGCCGGTATGCGGAGAGAAGGCCTTTATACCTCCGACCTCGCCCGGGCATCGGAGGGGACCGTTCGCGATCAGCTATTTATTACCCCCCGCTGACCATTCAGCCCTCGGCATGGGTACCTCGACACCTTGGCTTAGGGTGGTGTTGGTTCGGGTGTCCTCATACTTCCACAATAGGAGATGAGCGTAAAACCTAGGGTTTATTCATCCATATCACTATTGTGGGAATTATGAAGTGTCCCTCTTAGTTCGTAAGATTAGAGTGCGTTTCCTTTGGGATGCATACTTTACTCTTACTTAAGCCCCTTCGCCACGACAAGGCGACCAACTTCAAAGGAAGGAGGTAAGGTAACGAGGGAAAAGCTTCAGAGGAAGAAAACCATTTTTCTAAAGTTTTTTTGTCTCACACAAGTTTTTTACTATGCCTGATAACATTATAGGCGCGAAAAAGGCGTGGCAGCCGCGAAACAGCAAATTTCTCAATAACAATAATAATATGGACAGTTTCTGGTGGTCAGCGAAGATTTAGATACTTTATAATGCATGAATTTCGTTTTCGAGCCCTTGTAAGACAAAAGTCTAAGGAGATGCCTATAAAGTAACAGTAGATGTAGTCCGCGATTTTGTCCACAGACAATGTTCTTCTAGATGAGTGTAAACGCGTTTCGCACATAAAACTTTTGCAGCGGTAGTTTATTAAAATTAAGAAAGGTAAAGATAACAAGGTGGCTTCAACTTTTTAGCTCTAAAAAATTTCTAGAGCATTACACGAAAGATTCAGGTCTCAATTTACTACAGGTACATCACAGTTGTATTAGAGCTCTCACTGAACTCCATTGCTGCACTTAACGCTTTCAAAGACGAAGGGATCGGGCGATATCCTAAAGTATTAAACGATCACTTCTTATGAATTGAATAATTGGAGGAAGATAACATTTTATAGGTTTTTGCTGTATTCTATTCCGGAATTTCAGAACTTGCGCTGTACTGCTCTGTCAAAATCATGACAAACGAAAGAATTAAACAAAGCAAACTTACATTTTTTCATGTAAATTGAGAACAGCTAAAGTGACGGTATTAGAGTGCAGAGACATATTTTTAAAATATAAGGTCTACTAAAACAAATCATTATTAGTTATAAGTATCCGAAGAACCTTTTTGTATGATAAGTTGTTGCAAATTTGAAGGTACCATTAAATTAAAATGCCATATCTCTAGAAATTCTCGTCCCCATTGGACAAAAACTGGGACAGTCGATTTTCACAAGTCTCTATTAAGGTGAATTTTTCATCGAACTTATCTAATGGTAGGCCCAGGAATCTGTTTCGCCGGGTTCGGATCATAGGGAGATATCCTGTAACGGCACAAAGTGGTACAATTTGACGCGTCTTAGTTGATGACTGACCGGTCGATAGTCTTGTATGTTGCCAACAATACTTATTTGTCCTATCCACAGAAGCTGCTGCTAAGAAATTTGAGAATTTTGTTGCGGCTCTGCTCTTTGGCAATAATCACTGGAAAGATCGTTTGTCCCGGTACGCCACGATTCGACCACGACGGGTTTGTTTGACGTTGTCGTAAATTACTTTTCATAAAAGGTCCGTTCATGAAATGTAGCGATTTTTTCATGACTACATCGAGCTTCCTTTTGTCATTTTCATTTAACGGCATTTTTAAACGGCTTTCGAATAATATTTAGCACCTGAGCAAACGAAACAATACTTACGTACATGACTGGCTTTCATTTTCACTTTTATCGAAGGTGCGAAACTGAGAAATATGGCTTACTTTTTATTTGCTAATATCCATTTTTGATGTATGGTCTCAAAACACTGAGTCAAGCAATCACAAAACTGTTTGAGAATCTTTTCTAGTACAAGATCTTATCTTTCTAACACCATATAGTGTAACCAGATCGCACTTATATTATATATATTTACAGTTTATAAAACCATCCATTGGAAAAATAATTTATTGTTTTTACTAGATTTTTAACATTTACAAGGTGCGTTCCAAAGTAAACAAAACTTTTTGAATCTAGCGCCCCATGGTGGCGCCCTGTCGACTGGTGCGTTATAAATTGCTATCTTTATCGATTGTCCAGTGAAAATTTCATGACATTTCATTGATTGGAAGTGAAGTTATTGCGTTTTAAGTGTCAGTATGTTTGTGTTATCGGTGCGGAAATGAGCTTGGAACAAAGAGCCAACATTAAATTTTGTTTTAAAATTGGTAAAACTTTTACCGAAACATTTCAATTGATGAAACAAGTTTATGGCGATGATTGCCTATTCCGTAGCAGAATGCACGAGTGGTTTCAACGTTTTCAAAGTGGTCGTAAGGACATAAATGACGATCAACATGTGGGCTAATCAAAATCCGTGATCACCGGAAATATTTGCTTGATAGGGCACCGTGCGACTTCTTCCTTTTCGGAAAAATGCATTTGTCCATGAAAGGAAAGCATTATGCAGACGTAGAGGCCATTCAAAAGGCTTGCGCCGGCATACTGGCCGACATGGTTCGACATGCTTTTGGACCGTGCAAAAAGCTGTATTGAAGAAGAAGGAGACTATTTTGAATAAAATAAATTGATTTTGCCGAAAAAAACCATTTGCTCTGTTTTTTGTTTAAGTCCTTTTTACTTTAGAACGCACGTAATATCAAAAATTCTTCTAAGTGTTATCACACTTTAATCATTTATCTTTCAAATTTAATTCAATTTCAATTTGGAGCGCTTAGATTTTAAGTTAAACCAACTTTAAACTGTCATCTGTATATGTGAGTGTTGGTACGTCTGTGTACTGTGAGTGCACATTGAAGTATGCAGCAACAACTTCTTAACAGCTCAACCGGAAATTTTCACATTTGTCAGTTGCTCAAATCGTTCTCCGTCAATTCATCGCCATCGCGCGCAAACACCCACGCACACTAATCCACACAGAAATATGTACATATGGGTGCACGTAAAAATAATCTTCTTATTCCATATAATAATAATAGAATGCTGGTGACGGTGAAAATTTCCTCGGCTTGCGGTGATTTCGCTTCAAGCAATGCAACTGCAATCACCTGCAGCGGGGAGCCATGTCGTGCCAAGCTGCGGTGCGATTGCTTTTTAACCTGCCACCAACGCGCAGGAAATAACATTTCCACAAAATGACTGAAGCCGAAAAACCACATGACTCACAGAAATGCAATAAAACGACCGCAACCACTGAGGCAAGCACGAAAGGCAGGAAGGAAGAAATAAGAACCATAGAAGTCAAGCTCACGGCTCACGGTTACCATTGTACTTACATATGTACCATAGCTACGCTGCGAGGCAATAAAACTGTCTGCCAATAATTGGGCGAACTGGCTTGAAATGCGAAATTATAGTTTGCGGTAAAGCGGGTTTTCCGAATAATTCTACGAAATATTGATGAAATTCATATTGAAGCAAAAAGTCTGCCTGCTGTGGTACGTTATTATATGCTTTACGCAAGCACCTTTTCCTTATAATGCACCGTCCTTTGAACCAAGGTAAAGCCTGCGCTAACGACGTTCGATTCCACAATTTCTCTGACAGTTCCATTAAACATTACACATAGGCAAATTTTTGGGCCCAGAAGCTCGGTTTTAATAAACTGCTCATGACTAAACAGCACCATGAAAGTGGAGTATGTATTATAGCCGAGTTAAAACTAGCGCGCCAGTCGTTTCTTCTTTTCAATACGTGGCGCCAATTGGATATTTCAAGCGAAATCTTTCTCTTCCTGGTCCATCCAACGGAGCGGAGGTTTTCTTTTCCTCTGATTCCCCAAGCGGGCACTGGGTTGAATACTTTCAGAGCAGGAGTGTTTTCGTACAATATGACCTAGCCAGCGAAGCTGCTGTCTTTTAATTCGCTGAACTATGTCAATGTCGTCGTATATCTCATTCAGATCATCGTTCCATCGAATGCGATATTCGCCGGGGCCAACACGCAAAGGACCACAAATCTTTCGCAGAACCTTTCTCTCGAAAACTCGCAACGTCGACTCATGAGTTGTTGTCACCGTCCAAGCCTCTGCACCGTATTGCAGGACGGGAATAATGAATGACTTATAGAGTTTGGTTTTTGTTCGTCGAGAGAGGACTTCACTTCTCAATTGCTTACTCAGTCCGAAGTAGCACCTGTTGGCAAGAGTTATCCTGCATACGTATTACATATTATTATCTACGACTTCAAAGTTATGACTGTCAACAGTGACGTGAGAGCCAAGTCGCGAATGCGACGACTGTTTGTTTGATGACAGGAGATATTTCGTCTTGCCCTCGTTCACCGCCAGACCCATTTTCTGTGCTTCCTTGTCCAGCCTGGAGAAAGCAGAACTAACGGCGCGGGTGTTGAGGCCGATGATATCAATATCGTCGGCATACGCCAGCAGTTGTACACTCTTATAGAAGATGGTACCTTCTCTATTTAGTTCTGCAGCTCGAACTATTTTCTCCAGAAGCAGGTTGAAGAAGTCGCACGATAGGGAGTCACCTTGTCTGAAACCTCGTTTGGTATCGAACGGCTCGGAGAGGTCCTTCCCGATCCTGACGGAGCTTTTCGTGTTACTCAACGTCAGTTTACACAGCCGTATTAGTTTTGCGGGGGTACCAAATTCAGAATTCTTTTTCTGCTGCGAAAAGCAGCTTAGATATCGACGAAGAGGTGGGGTGTGTCGATTTTCCTTTCAAGGGTCTTTTCCAAGATTTGGCGCATGGTGAATATCTGGTCGGTTGTTGATTTTCCAGGTCTGAAGCCACACTGATAAGGTCCAATCAGTTTGTTGACGGTGGGCTTTAATCTTTCACACAATACGCTCGATAGAACCTTATATGCGATGTTGAGGAGGCTAATCCCACGGTAGTTGGCGCAGATTGTGGGGTCTCCTTTTTAATGTATTGGGCATAGCACACTTAAATTCCAATCGTTGGGCATGCTTTCGTCCGACCATATTTTACAAAGAAGCTGATTCATGCTCCTTATCAGTTCTTCGCCGCCGTGTTTGAATAGCTCGGCCGGTAATCCATCGGCCCCCGCCGCTTTGTTGTTCTTCAGGCGGGTAATTGCTATTCGAACTTCTTCATGGTCGGGCAATGGGATGTCTGCTCCATCGTCATCGATTGGGGAATCGGTTTCGCCTTCTCCTGGCGTTGTGCATTCTCTGCCATTCAGCAAGGGACCCCTCCGGGTTCGAGGGGAAACCGAATATACCCGCGGTAAGGCATGCCTGTCGTAAGAGGCTGACTAAAATCCTGGCCACCCGTCCAGGGCTGTATGGAGGCTCAACTGGTCGTAGTTTCGGCTACAAGGTCAATACCAAAGACTTTAACCTGGTACCACGGGGAGCAGTAGCTCTTGGAGGTAACTTCAATCTGCTCACTGGGCTTGGCCCTTTGTGGAGATTCGTGGTGGTTGTGATTAAAACCCAAATCGCGGGAAGTGGAATGTGGAATTGCATTACAACCGGGTGCCGGACCCAAAGTACGGCAGAGGTTTTAGATGGGCCTCGAGCCCTACCAAGGTGGTTAGTGTGTCCTTACCGCACTGCCAATTGGTACTGAAAATCCTTACCCAATTTTCAGGGCGCTGATCGACGCATTGTATTGATCCGTTGTGCTTTTGAGCACCGTGGAGTTAAGCTTTTCATAAGCAGGATCCCACGTAAAACACATTGACAGTTGTCAACAGTGACACGCTCTTAAGAGTTCCTTGGAATTCTTGGGGGCTCGACTGGCAGTAGCTTAAGCGCAAGCTTGGGCTACAGGTCACACCAAAGACTAAAACATGGTACCACGGGGAGCAGCCGCCCCTGAAGTTCACTTCAGTCTGCTCATTGGGTTTGGCCCTTTGGGGAGATTCGTGGTGGCTGTGGTTTAAACCTAAATGCAGGAAGGACATTAGTCCAATGTGGAGTCGCACTGCGGCCGGGTGCCAGACCCAGAGTACGGCAGAGGTTTTAGATGGGCCTCGAACCCGACCAAGGTGGAAAGGGAGTCCCACCCTTTCAATTTGGAACCAAAGTGTAAGTGTATATGCCAGCACTCATGCTTTGGTTCTCCAGAGTATGATGCGGGTGCACGCACTCATGCTTTGGGGCGCTGATCAACGCATTGTTTTGATCTGTGTGTTTCTAGTAATAGAAAACACCGTGGATTTGAGCCTCCTTAGGCAGATACGCACGTTAAACCACATTCTGATTGAGAGCCAAGTCGCGAGTACGACGACTGTTTGTTTTATGACAGGAGATATTTCGTTTTGCCCTCGTTCACTGCCAGACTCATTTGCTTTGCTTCCTTGTCCAGTCTGGAGAAAGCAGAACTAACGGCGCGGGTGTTGAGGCCAATGATATCTATCAAATTTTGATAGCGTGGCGAGGGCAGCTCTCATAGCTGCGCTCCAAGCGCTCATAGAAGGCATGTTTGGTCACATCGTCCGTTTCTTCCGTCGGGGCGTGGCCTCAGATCAACGATGTGTTGAAGAACTTCGCTTTGATGCGGATTGTGGCTAGACGTTCATTCACCGGGGTGAATGACAGTATTCGGCGACGGAGTCTCTCTCCCACCACGATTTCCACACCAAACTTGCGCTTCTTTATATAGCCACTATAGTAAATGTCACAAGGACCTACTCGTCTCAGTCCTTGTCCCGTCCATCGCATTTCTTGGAAGGCGGTGATGTCAGCCTTTATTTTCACGAGGACATCAACCAGCTGGGCAGCGGCACCTTCCCAACATTCCAAGTGCATGCCCCCAAATCGTAGTCCTTATTTCGTTTGCCGTGGACGTCATCAAAAGGGGAGTCTCTCATCCGAGGCTGTCGTTTAGTTTTCATTGGTACTGTTTTTTACGTGGCGGGTCCCAAACCCTGCCCACAACCCTGTTGAGGGGATGTTTCGTCTTTTCACTTTAGCTCGTCTTCAAACAGAGGATAATTGGTAAAAGACCCGAAGTCGTGAGCTGCTTGAGCCATATGTTAGAGAATCGTTCCTTGCCACTCCCAAGTGAATGGCGATCAGAGGACTTTGCTCACTTGCGCGAACTTCTACACATGAGTCCATCCTCCAAGAACGTCCACTTTTAGGAAAAAGAAAATTTACTAATGGGACAAGTGTCAATATGAGGCTTTTTTCCCTGAGATCTCACCACAAAAGCTTGATTAACCAATACAGGCATAATACGAAACGTTAGAACATTACTTTTTTGAGTGCTCAGCCAGGCGTCAAGATTAAGTAAATGTACTACGCCCAAATGCAGCTTACTTCAAAGAACTATGCTTTCACTTTGATAACAGAAGCTGGAAATTGCAAATCTGTTGCGCCTGCTAAGAAGGGCACTCTTACCGCAATTTCAACGAATTGGTGCTCCGCTGCTCTAGCGTTGAATATATATAGTCAACAACCAAAATTTGTGCGGCTTGGAAATCCTTATGGCCCAAAGTGGAAGTCAAGAGGTCCTCTGATCTACATGCTCTGAGCAAGGTTCATCTCGTTACCAATGACGACGCAATTTGCTAAAACTGTATGGAAGAAGGCGAGATATAATCATGTAGACACTTTCATTTCAGCTGTCCAGCTTTCGTCAGACTGAGTCGAAACCTCTCGGTGGACACCCTTTTGGCGAAACTGTCGAAGTTTCTTGGATTAATATTAACCGCCTTAACAAATTCATAGGAAATATCCGCGAAAGCGTTTCGTATGGTGGTCCATATTTAGGAGTTTTAGGAATCAACTTTGAAGTCTTATGCTTTGGAACCCCACCTTGGAAGCAAATATCAGCCCTACCACGAAATCTAACCCAACCCAAGCCAGTTGAGATAGAGTATCTTCCACGGCTCCGAAGGTTCCAATTTAAAGGAATTGGGATACAATAGGAAAAAACTTTGCAATTTTATCAGATTTAGCGAGTTCTTTAATGGTACTTACTTGGGACTCACTTGTGCATGTGGAAATATTCTCATTAGGATTAAGTTCGGATTTCCTGAACATGGCATTTTGTCTGTAACGGAGGTTGCATTCACCAATCTTTACTACAAAATGCAGACACAAATTAAAGTCCTTAGTCTGTTAACGACGCTAACTAAGAAGTAAATACTTCACTGTATTCTTATTAATTATATTTTAAACTTTTGGAAACAATATTTTTGTTCATTGGAATGGCAGCTTGAAGCTTCGAAGTAGCTCCGAACCCCAAATACCTCAGTTTTGCTTAATTACCCATTGAGCCAGAAATGGTCCTTTTCGCTGAACAAAATTTGGTTTGAAAACGTCGAATCTTCTTGAAACTTTTTAAAAGCCCATAGAGCGACGCGATGTCGCTTGGGAAGGTAGAGTGGCTTAAGTTTTTGCACAAGCTGTATTTTGTACGCTTTCATTTTAATATCTCCGATTATTGTTGACCATAAGTTGAGCGAAGTGCGCAAAAGACATTCTTTACAGAAAGACAATTTTCGTAATAAAGTTCTGCGATTTGTAAGCGATCGATATACGATGAAATACCAAACAACACTGAACAAAATTAACATGACAGCTTGACACGACTCACAAGTTATCTGCCCAAAAAAACGCTATTGAAAAAGGTACCTCTACTTGGATGACGAGTTATATTGGTTTTTCTTAGATTGAGATATTGATCTGAAATTTCACACACATCCTTTTTTCCTAAGAATCTGTTCATTTGTCGGAAGCGCCGATAACTGATCACTATAACACAGACATACAAACTGACCGACCAAAATGATGATAATAATTGGCAAAGCCTTTTGTCAAAGGCAACGCTACAACGTTCACACCAATTGTTACCATTGGGCCACTATAGCATATAGCTGCAGTACAAACTACCAGTCAAAATCAAGATAAAGATATTTCGAACACATAATTTTTCCTTATTCAATATTGACTCGAAGGTTGTTTACATCAAACAACGTGACAAGAAAGAAGAAGCAAAACATTTTTCATTGGATATAAACCACTGAGAGGCCTTTGCCGGGTATTGTAGCTTCGGTGCCACCGAAGTTAACATTTCTTCTCGTTTTAGCTTTAAAATTTTTCAAATTTCTACATGATTTCGACTGCAATTAACTCACTGTGCTTACAACTGTAAAAAATATAATAAATTATTACCAAAGTAGCCCGCAGAAGGAAAATAAGAAATAATTTTAATTTACACTATTTGTTGCAGAACTGCGTTTACCGCCCAAACCGACAACAACGCCAACACCTTACGTTTACACCACGCCGAAGCCGCGCCGCAAACCGCCAACGAACCATCAGAACAAAGGACTCAACGAAGTGGTGCGCGCCAAGGAGACCCATCACGTCACAAATCAAATGCAGGAAAATGACATCTACACCGGTCTGAGTGGCACTGGCGGTGCCTTCTTTGGCAGTGCCAACACGCTCAGCAGCAACGGAGCGCTGGGCGATGCTGCAATCGTTGCCCTAGGTAACGGTAATGCGAATAGCAACAACAACAACAATGGTAATGGCAACGGCAACATCATCAGCTTGAATAGCGGCCTGACAAACGGAGCGGAAGGTAAGTTCAAAAAATAGGAAAATTTGTTGTACTGCGGGATACCATCTTACAGACAGACATATATTAGGTACTTACGGTGTTTGGTGAGGTGAATTGTGCCGACGCTCGGGCACATGCCGTTCGTAAGTGGCCCGGTGAACAAGAGCGTGGCTGGGAAGTGAGCGTGAAGTCAAGCGTTGAACTGCTAAAATGCACACCAATCGGTTTGTAGCGCTTTGGGTGAGTGTGTGTATGTGTGACTTTTATGAAACTACACTACACACATTTTAACAACAGCTTGGGTATTTGAACTCGGCGCACTGTTGTGAAGCTTAACATTCCATACTTGAAATCTCGAAGATGCCTGTAAATCTTCTCAGTTCGTGTAGTGAATGGTAGGTGTATGCAAGCGTATGATGTTGCATGCACCACTCGACAACGTCATTGACGTAATTTGGTGGCTGAATGCTTCGTTGCACCGTTGCAGTATTGCACTGCCGCGCGCCATTGCTTTGGTGACTGACTTTCTAACTGAATGCGCGCTGCATTCATACGGTCCATTCGGCATTTTGACGTAACGCACACACGGCACCGGTGCAACCCTACCTAAGCTCACCAAGTATAGTTATTGTTTGTCGTGATGTACCACAATGCGAGTAACGCAACGATGTTGTCTGACATCCCCATGGTATTGCAGCAACAGCAGTGGCAACAGCAGTCAAGTGACATTAGTGTGGCAAGAGTGCAGCATCTTTACCTCTTATGCACTTCAGCGCCCACATGAAGTTAATTTTCCAACAGTCAGTTTCAATTTTCAAATGTGTTCGAGTGCAAAACTCAAAAACCAGTTAGTTGTGTGAATAACTGTTTCGACGCAGAACGCGCATGAACGATGACATTAAGTAAAGCTGTGCTGCCAAATGTCACCAAGGACCTTAAGGATATGATTAAAGATCTTGTCCCTTTGTAAGAAGAAGATATATATATATTTATACTAGGGTCAAAATATGATCGTATCGATGTGACATTTGTGTCAACATTAGCCCAACAAAATATTTGATAGAGATCTGTTTTGTACTTATGAGCGAAATCGGATCGGGAAACTTTTTTAATTCCAAGACATGCCTTTACAGTGACACATACATTAATCGAAACCCTATAATCTATATAATTTCTATTAGGTATTAAAGAAATCTAGAATTTTTGTAAAGCAACTTGTCTTAGTTTACAAAAAAATGGATCATAAACCATTTCGTGTGTTAATTAAGCATTGCTTTTTGAAGGAATAAAGGAAACCACCTTTGGACCGGTTTTATACAATAAAGCCTTAAATGTACAAAAAAAATGGCTTAGTGATAATTTTTTTTTATTCACATTAGAGAAATGATTTTCTAGTTTTAGATAAAGGAAACATTAATCTATACAAAACCACTCTGTTTAGTATTTTTTCAAACCTCCTTTGCTTTTTATAATGGTTTTATTTTCGGGTATTGAATTTAATGTTTTTTATTGTTTTATTTTTTAAAACAATAATATATATTTAGTACATTAGTATTAAGCGTAAAAAAGTCAATGTTGTGGATTGCACTTATAAAAATTTTATTTTCTTTATTATTTTTAGATATTTTAGATATTGTACCATTAAAGAAATGATTCTATAGTTTTAGTTAAAGAAAACATTAATCTATACAAAACCACTCTGTTTAGTATTTTGTCAAACCTCCTTTGCTTTTTATAACGGCTTTTATTCGCTAGGGCATTGAATTTATCATGTTTTTTATTGTTCCTTCTCCAATATCGTTATACCACGCTTCTTGGAGAATTTCATCCAATGATGCTAAATTATTTTATGTCTTCTGTGATACCTGAGCCTTCATTATATACCAAAGGTTCTCAATGGGATTGAGATCCGGACTGTTACCTGGCCACTCCAAAGTCGCAACCCCGATTTTTGATACATATGTAATTCTTCATCTTAAAGAAAGAAAAAAGGACAAGTATAAAATTTGTAATTAAAATTGTAGTAATAAACTCTAGTTGTACAAAAAAAAAATCGATACTTACTATTTTGGCACGTATGGCAGGGCGCGGAGTCATCCTGAAAAATAAGGACATCCGCTCGTGAAAAATGGTTTTCCATTGAAGGTATTAAAGGTATTGTCTCAGGTATCTCCTGATACTTAGTCCCATTGACGGTTCCTTCTGTTAGGTTAGTTGCCCAAGGCCATAGTAGGATTTTCTTTTCGCAAAATCAAAATATTACTTTTTTGCAATTCGGAAATTTTTTGTTTAATCTTGGCATATTTAAGCTTTGACGAAGCACGAGCACGAAATAAACTTTGAAACTATTGAAAAAAACTAAAAGTTGTTATAAAACGTGTACAAAGAACAAATTTATGTGAAAGAATCCTTTCGGCAGAAAATTACATTTCTCGGTTACAATCGTGTTTTAAATACAAACCCACAGGTTGTCCGGATTTCACTGTCCGCTACTGTACATTAAAGTGGATCGATTTACAGAAAGCCAAAAAACGAAAAACACGCGTATTTGGAAAATATTTTACGGATCATTCTGAAATACTTTGCCCAAGAGACTATGGGTCTAAAACCAGTTCCGAGCCTGCGATTTTAAGGCGAAGTTTTATAGTGATTATAAAAATTTGTTTGTACGTTTTTGAGATATCCGAATAAAATTTTATACGTAGGCATACACTAATATTCTATTGATCATTGTCTGAAATGGCCAGATCAGTCAACTAGATCATATATCTCCTTTACAACCGATTCATCAGATTTTATAAAATTTGCCTATATCAATCAAATTTGGTCAGCACAAATACATTCAGCACCGTCTCCAGAAGTTTGAAAACGTTCGTATTTTACAATGTGTAAATGGGGGAGATCGACTAACTACATATTTCCATATATAGCAATACTAGATTCAAACTGATTCTTTAATTCTACTGTAAATAAATTGAAATTCAATGACGTCATCATTTTAATTATTATTTAGATTAATAATCGTTCTCCAACTTGCAAACTTTTGCTCGCTAGCTTTACATAATATTCAAGTGCCAATACGACAATGCAACGTGGAAGTAAAAAAAATTTTGCTACCGTTCGGGCAAGAGTTGCTGAAGAACGCAATTTGTCGATTCCAAGACGTTCTCATGAATGTCTCAAACCAATGATAACAAAAATTTTATGACCACAATTGGTAGAAGTTGTGTTGCCTAGTTCCAACAAGACTAGGCTACATGCCATACTGCACATTGATTTTATTTCTAGAAATTGTAACATTTAATGGCCTCCAAGAATTTGTGATTTAACAACGGGTCAGTAGGGTAATCTGGCCTGTTTTTTTTGACATTTTTTTCATAGAAATTTTTATTATACAACAGAACTTTTTCACATATCATGAGGTATATCGTGGACTATATAAACAAATTTTCTCGGAATTTTTTGATGACATCTGTCGGAGAAATGGCTGGTTGAATGAGATGCGTTTTTTCACTGCGGACACGATTTCTCATGTTTGGATCATCTGAAATACAAAAACTCAATTTATTCTTAAAAAGTACGTGAATTGTTATCGTCCCTACTAGAATCATGAAAAAATGTTAAATAAAAAAGTAATTAACGTTTTTTATTTAATTTTTTCCCATATTTTTTACATAACATTGTCAATAAATTATAAAAAATATAAGGATGAAAGCCAGGCGTTTTGTGAACATTTAAAAAAAATTAAGCAAGTCGGTTGAGTAGTTCGACCGGAATCATGTCCGGTCTGAAAGGTACTGAAAAAGTATACAAAGATGGACATTAACGTTGAAAAATTGACATACCCCTATTTATTTTTTTTGGACCTTTTTCGAAACCTTCCAATGATAAAGTGGGTTTCTACATTAATTCTAAGGGTATAAGGGAACAGAAAATGCAAAAATTTTTTTTTTTTTTTCAAAAAAGGTTACCCTACTGACCCCTTAAACTATTTCTTGAGGGGTTATTTGAAGTCATTAGTCTTTAGTAATAAACCAGACTTCTTCAAGCTTTAGAAGTCAATATTGAACGTACTAATGACACGAGTAGAATTAGTGGAAAAGTACTCGAAAATTTAGTTCATCTAAAGTTCACCATAAGAAGTCGTGGACACCATTTAAATGATATTATATTCAGAACTTAATTGTATCGATTATACCTCACACTAAATAAGCAACCAGTGTTTTTTTTTTTTTTTGTTTTATTATATATTCGTCAATATGTGAGGTACTTTAAAGAAACTCAGAGAGCATAGTTTCCTGGTCATGATATGGTATGTCATAATGTAAAAGATGAATATCCATACTTGAAAACTTGCTCAAGGCATTTACCAAGTTCTATCGAGCTCCAACAAACAATAGCAAAGTATGCACTTTGATTATTTTTGTAAGAAATTTTGAGCTTCAGGAAAGCTATGTTAGAAAGCGTTCAGTAACTTTTGAAGGCGGTAGGAATAATTATTCTTAATTAGTTCTCTATCTGTTGCAAATGCTTTATGCTCTTTACTCAAGTATTGCTAAACCTTTTAACTTATCTAACGACGAAAAGGACACTTGCAGTTGAGCTGTTCTGACTAGCAGAACTCCAAGCACAAACTTTTGTCTCTAAATGGCATTAAACAGAGTTTTATCTCTAATTTGTATTCTAAACACATTATCTATTGACCCGTTAATAAAAAAAGTTTCTTTAAACTCTCTCCAATCGATGCAAAAGTCAAATAAGGTTTTCTGAAGAAACTAGATAATTTAAAACTTCTATCGTTAGACCATACGCATTTTTAAAGGTTTTATCAATTTGTCTCAATTCTAGAGGTGATAAAACCCATAAGCTTTGGGATTCAAAAGCAAACATTTTTCTTTTATTTTATTGCCATTGTAACTAGTTAACATAAAATAAAGTAACGAACAATTTGTTTTGCTTTGTATAAAACAAAATAATTAATAGTGCTCTACGTACAAATTGCAGAGGGTCTGGCTACTGTATAAGGTGATACTTTCCATTTACTTCGAGCCCTCGCTTCAGTGTTTACGTGGTCAGAAAGTCTTTCCATACAAGACTTTGCATATTTGCTGATTGATGAGGCAACAGAGTCAATTCCGAGATCGCGTTCAAGATCGTGACTGCGAACATATCAAGGCGCATTGACGGCGCATCTTAAAACTTTGTTTTGAAATCGCTGGATTTGTACAACAGCGCTAGGGCTTGAGCAACCCCAAAGTTGTATCCCATAAGTCCAAAATGGTCCGAACACCTGCTTGTAGACAAGAATTTTTTTTTACAAGTATATGGATAGGGGAGAGTTTCTACCCAATAGCCAATACATGTTTCTGAATTTTATTTCTAATTTTTATACTCTCGCAACAATGTTGCTAACGAGAGTATTATAGTTTTGTTCACATAACGGTTGTTTGTAAGTCCTAAAACTAAAAGAGTCAGATATAGGGTTATATATACCAAAGTGATCAGGGCGACGAGTAGAGTCGAAATCCGGATGTCTGTCTGTCCGTCCGTCTGTCCGTCCGTCCGTGCAAGCTGTAACTTGAGTAAAAATTGAGATATCATGATGAAACTTGGTACACGTATTCCTTGGCTCCATAAGAAGGTTAAGTTCGAAGATGGGCAAAATCCGAACCGAAAACCTATAAAGTGTCATAACTAAGCCATAAATAAAGATATTAAAGTGAAATTTGGCACAAAGGATCGCATTAGGGAGGGACATATTTGGACGTAATTTTTTTGGAAAAGTGGGCGTGACCCCGCCCCCTACTAAGTTTTTTGTACATATCTCGGAAACTATTATAGCTATGTCAACCAAACTCTACAGAGTTGTTTTCTTCAGGTATTTCCATATACAGTTCAAAAATGGAAGAAATCGGATAATAACCACGCCCACCTCCCATACAAAGGTTATGTTCAAAATCACTAAAAGTGCGTTAACCGACTAACAAAAAACGTCAGAAACACTAAATTTTACGGAAGAAGTGGCAGAAGGAAGCTGCCCCCAGGCTTTTTTTAAAAATTGAAAATGGGCGTGGCGCAGCCCACTTATGGACCAAGAAGCATATCTCAGGAGCTACTAGACCGATTTCAATGAAATTCGGTATATAATGTTTTCTTAACACCCTGATGACATGTACGAAATATGGCTGAAATCGGTTCACAACCACGCCTTCTTCCAATATAACGCTATTTTGAATTCCATCTGATGCCTTCTTTGTATAATACGAGTATAAACATTAGGAACCAATGATGATAGCGGAATAAAACTTTACACAAATACGGTATTTGAAAAATATGTAAATGACGGATAATGAAATCTCGATTATCACTTTACCATGCGAGAGTATAAAATGTTCGGTGACACCCGAACTTAGCCCTTCCTTACTTGTTCTTTTTTCTTTTTAACATGTGCAGTCCATCTAAGTTTTGTGTCCAGGGTCATGCCTAGGTATTTCGCAATATTGTGATATGGTATTTGCACACCGTTTAAGTACAGAGGCATATACTCGTATCTAGTGTTATTATATGTGAAATCAATATGTACTGATTTAGTTTCGTTTAATTTTATTCGCCTTTTAGCTGTCCATTCAAATATTTTATTTAAATGCTCTTGCAATTGATGCAGTTTGTGTTTTGCGACAGACAAAAGCGTAGTATAATCTGCAAATGTTGCTGTAATACAATTGTCATCGTTTGATAAACCACATGTAAAGAGTAGGTAAAGGATGGCTCCTAACACACTTCCCTGAAGAACACCAGTTTTTATCTCCTTTAAATCAGAGTGGATAACTCCATGTTTAATTCGAAAAAGTAGTCCGAAAGCTATGATTTTGGAATATTCTAATATTTTTTTGGTAAAGCATCTTAATTTTGTTTAGGAGCCCACCATGGCAAGCTTTATCAAATGCTTTAGAAACGTCGGGGAAAACGGCAAAGCAAACTTTTTTCGTCAATACTGGAGTGATTTTTGCAAAAGCTAAACTGATGCACCGTTATCAGATTCCCCTGTTTAATTATGTTGTCAAGACGCACAGCAAGCAGTTTTTCTAAAAGCTTTCAAAGTATTGGCAGGAGAGATATGGACTGATACGAAGTAATGTAATGCGCTGGCTTAACAGGTTTATTGAATATAATCACCTCTGCAGTTTTCCAATAAATAGATACGTATTGCATATTAATAGTAGCGTTCATTATAGCAGTAATTTTACTTATAACAATTTGAGAAAGCCGTTTTAGTGTTTCGCTGGTAATAAGGTCAAGCCCAGGTGATTTTTTAGACTTCAGTTTTTTTTATTTCTGCACGTAACTAATCGTTAATAATTACCAAAATTTCGGTGTAATTCTCGTAAGAATTAGGTTCCATTTCTGCTGCATTGGATGTGTCATATAGTTTACAGATACCTATATTTTGATATGCCTTATCTTATTGGTAAGTTTTTTACGCATTTTTTAAGACACCTTTTGTCAGCTGGAGATTTTGTTTGCTGCCACTTTCGGCGTAATCGACGTTTTTCTGCTCCATTTCTTTAATTTCTTGGGTGTACTTATGACCTGATGTAACATTTCTTTTATTGGTGTACTACTCCAAGCTGCATGTTGAATTGTGTTTGTCAAATTCATGATTTCGTTATCTAGCTCGGAATTACAACTTATATTTGCGTGATTATTAACATTGGATAGCATTACCTTAAAGTATTCCCAGTCAGTGCTTTTATTTGTTAACGTAAGTGGTGATACCTTAATAACAACATTTTCATGTAGTGTTAAATATATTGGTGAATGGCCAGAAGTCATATCCAAACCGCTTTCGATGCACATATAATTAGAAGAGATATGTTTGGTAATGAAAAAGTCAATAAGATCTGGTGTTTTAAGTGGATCTGTTGGCCAGTAAGTAGGTGATCCAGTAAACTTTATACTGCACCCTGTCATTTGAAGAGCTTTTAATAAATCTCTGCCTTTTGTATTTATAAGCCTCGAGCCCCAGTGGGTATGTTTCGCATTATAACCCCCACCCATTATAAAACTGTTTTTCTGGTTATTGATCAATTCTATATACAAAGCGCACTTTATTGGATGTCTTGGGGAATGTAGACTCTTGTAAGGGATAAGTAGTTGTCACTATCTATTGTTATCGTTATTTCTTGAAATTCTTCTATAGATATGCGGTTTTCTTCTTGGTGTTTTATGTTGATTCTTGTTATAATGGCGACACCTCCGCGTTCACAATTATTCGGATGTACTGCATGATACATTTCAAACTTTCTGAACTTAAGGCAGGTTTGCTTGCTAAAATGGGTCTCAGATATTAAGCAAACGTCAATTTATTCGGAAACGAGAATTGTTTCTAGCTCATTTTGGTGTTTAGGTAGGCCATTTGCGTTCCATAGCATAATTTTTAAGAATTTAGTCGTATTTATTTAATTTTTTGTACCGCTTTTTCGAGCTTACGAAGGCTTTTTGCCAAATAATTAGCTTGTTTTCGCAACCGCATTTACTCGACGCAGTCTATAAGGATATGCTACTCTCACTCGGTCGCCAAAGTCTCGTTCGCTAACAGCAGGTACCGTACGTAGGTGAAGTTGAAAATTGAATGGTAGAGATCATATGTTCGCCTTACTATCTCTGATACATCATGCCTAATTTGGATGCCCAACCAATACTATATGAACTAACTTAAATTATTTGTGGAATTCACATGGTATACTACTGTGATCAAATTGAAAGGTGAATTTTGTTCATTTCATCTCCTTCAAAGTAATCCCCTCCCGCTGCAATACACTTACGCCAACGAATTTTCCCGTCATCATAGCACTTGGATAAATCGTGAATCGAAGATGGCTCTAAGGTTCAGCTTTATATCCTCAATTGAGTCAAAACGGTGTCCTCGGAGTAGTCACGTGAATTTGCTGAATAGCCAGAAGTTACACGAAGGTGAATCAGGCGAATGCGGTGGTTGCGGCACGATATTAATTGAAAATATGTTGAAATGATCACGAATAACCAATGTAGTATGAGATGGTGCATTGTCGCAATTCTTTGTTCAAAAAATTCACTGTTAGTTGTGAGGCTCTTACGACGCGTATTTCAAATAATAATGAATATTTGAGAATGACGTGAAATTTAGCATAGATATCACTTACAGTACTACCAACTTACAGAAAAAAAATTTACCGATTCGAAAAACACACGAAGTATAAATTAAAAATTCACCTTTCAATTTGATCACAGTAGTATATTGTACTGCAGATATTACTTAAAATAGTTGATTTATTTTTTTCTTTTGAGGTTTAGTCCCGTAATATAGTAATTACAAGAATGCTGCAATTATCTGTTTTACTAAGAAAGACTTTAATTATTTTCTAATCCTTTGCTTACCTTTATATTTCACTTATATATCTATTTACTCACCGTAATACTCTTGATACTTTTCTCTTAAAGAAATGTTTCTCTTAATCTGCGCCTACTTCTTACATTTTTTTCTTTCATTTTGTTTCTTTTCAACAATTTTTTCTCCGTTTTCTATTAAAACGCAAGCTTTTGAGCCGCTAAAAGCTTTTTTACGGAAAAGAATCGAACAAACAACTCGCTTTTTCGCTGAGAGCCCACACAAAGACAGTAAGGTGCTAAGGTGAATCTCATGGTATTGATTACGCGAAATCACTTCGAGTAAAAGTAATTAAAGAAAAATCAGTAGACAACAGTATGAGTGTATTTGTACTTTTATAATTACGGTTATACTTGAAAAACACCACTTAATTATATGTAACTTCTTCAATTTGCGCGTGTGTGTGCAGACTTGACTGCCATACCGGCGAAGTAATCGGGTTTAACAGAGATTTAGTGTTGCTCATCGTTTTAATTAATTACATTGTAGCACCCGTATTGGTTAAGCGAATTTGTCAAAAGAGCACAAGCGGAAAAACAGAGAAAGACCAGCGACTTAAAAGAAATTGTAGCTCTTCGCAGCGCGAAGTCAAAGCAAAATCGTAAAAAAGTCGTGCAGTGAGGCGCCCAGCTGCTGCACACAATAAAGAAGTGTAACAATGTTGCAGCAACAGCAGTTGTTCGCAGAAAATCGCATGCGACATATAAACAAACATACAAACACGCACGCTGCACTTGCAGTAGTAACCTTACAAGCGAGCATTTGGCGGAGAGTGCGCTGAAATTCGCTTTCGCCTTAATTGACTGCTTCAAACGGCTACACTTTCCGCTCTGCGGATGCTGAACAAAAAGCACTGAATGCGCAAAAACAACAATTTTAAGTGAATTTAGTAAAAGCGTAAGCCCAAAAACAAGGCTAACGACAACACAACAACAACACAACGGAACATTAATAATAAGCAAGTGCAATAAACAGCGAAAGCTTTGCAATACAAAATATTTTTGCAGAAATTTACACAAAAACTACATTTTCGCAACATAATGTGATAAAATCGTATTTCACTTTTTTACTGCGCTCACCATTCTTTCTTACTTCGACTTTTTTGTTTTTGGTGGTTGAAAAGCGCATTGTGACACTATGTAGAATACAGTGTGCCGATTAAAAATAGTAACAAAACTTATTACTGAATATTTTGTAGAATGTTCACACTAGTTTTGTTGAGGAAAGGATCCTTCCATGGTGGTTACCAAAAATTGGTTTCCATGAAAATGGCCACCAAAGCGAAAAGTGACTGAAATCCCCGATCTCGTATTGTCAAATCGAAAATTGAACATTCACGAGATAGCTGATTAGGTTATGTTGGGGTTGATCCGCAATCGATTATTAAGACGATTAATGTCATTCCACTTCGTTGAGTTCGCCAAAGGTACGTCTACCGAGATATTTCAATCTCAGTATGGCAAGAGCGGGCAGTAGAGGAGGAAGTGACGAGGAGATTCCACCACGCTTTCCTCAATACAATTTTGGCAATAAGACAGAATAGTTAGCCGCATCGCGTGTAAACCTATTGGAAAATCTCCAGTTAAAACACCTACATATAACAGCCGCGAGCCAGTAACTCAGAGGTCTTCTTGCTGTTTATACTGCGCAATAAGAATCTCGCAGTCGAACAAGTTCTGGTTGATGACCAGTGCTTGCTAAACTCACTGCAGGTCCAAAGGTCCGATGTCAAAAAGACAGCGGAAAACCGGCTCGCTTCCAATCAGATGGAATTGAGAAAAGAGTGCAAGCTGAACAGCTTTACAGTTTCCGACCGTTATCGCACACCCATACAAGTAACTATAATATGGCAGAAGCTTGATGCTATTTTTTATGAAGTCATGGAGTCTTTAATTAGTTTTGAGCCAGCGAGCTGTGCTCCGATAGTGAATGCATACCTTTCTAAAGGAAGCCGCACTTCAGAGCAGTGCATCTACCGCTACCTTGATAGCAGCCACCTCCACTTGAAAGGCGGTGCAATGGTTTGGTAATCTGGAACTAGATTTGGTGGTGAGCTCCCGACAAAAGACTCCGCCATCTACTTTCTCTCTTAACTTCGATCCATACGTATAAAGGCTCATAGCTAAGACTCTAGACATCTTAAATGGATCAAATGCTGTATTAAATATTGGGCATGAGAAAGCTGTCTGATCAATAGCGCCATCTTTACTCAATCCGTGTAACAATTCGCAACCGTGGGACTACTTTGCAACAGTATTTGATGCTGTTTAAGTGTGATTGAAAAAGGATCTACGTCGTTTCGTGACTACCGACGAAACATGACTCCACTGGTAAACTGAACTAGTTCTAAAACCAATTAAGAATCGAAACTTTCACTCAACTAACAATCGTTGAAGTCTGGGCGAACTTTTTTTAAGTAAATGAAAACTTTCCTATTGTCCGAAAAGATGATGAGTGCCGTTTTCTGAAATTCACAAGATATAACCTGGAGAAAAACAAAACAGACATAGGGATATACGAGGGCTGCTATATATATTTCTGACCTAATAATGAAAATAGGAACATTTATCAACGAAAATGGTTTTATTGTTTTTCAAAATATTCTCCATCAAGATTTATACACTTTTGCATGCGCTCAAACCAATTTTCGAAGCACTTTTTCCGCTCCGATTGAGACACCTCCAAAACATGGTTTTTGAATGCTTCAACAGCATCTACTGGCGACGAAAATCGTTGACCACGCATTATTTTCTTGATGTGTGGGAATAAAAAGAAGTCATTGGGTGCCAAGTCAGGGCTGTACGGCGGATGACCCATCAATTCGACGTTTTGGCCGGTCAAAAAGACGCCGGTTTGAGCCGATGTGTGAGAGCTCGCATTGTCATGGTGCACAATGATTTGTCTTCTCATGTTCATTTTTCGAATTTCTCCGAAGACTTCAGGTAAACAAATGGTGGTGTACCACTCAGAATTGACCGTCCTACGTTGCTCCAGCGGAACAGTCGCCACATGACCAGTTTTGCCAAAGAAACAAGCGACCATTTGCTTCGAAGTGCTTCTTCCACGAACAACTTTCGTTGGATTTGGCTCGTCTTGGAAGACCCACACGTTCGACTGCTGTTTTGTTTCGGGCTCATACGCATAGATCCATGATTCGTCACCTGTGACGATCTTATAAACGTCTTTTGAAGCACCGCGATCGTATTTTTTCAGCATTTCTTTACACCAATCCACACGAGCCTTTTTTTGAACGATTGTCAAATTGTGCGGGATCCAACGAGAACAAACCTTTTTTACGGCCAGGTGTTCATGCAATATCGAATGTATGCTGGTGGGAGAAATGCATAGGCATGCCTCTATCTGAAGGTATGTTACATGACGGTCTTGCATTTTCAGTTCACGTACGGCATCGATGTTTTCTGGCACAACGGCTGTTTTTGGACGACCTTCACGGAATTCGTCCTTGAGCGAGCGTCGGCCACGATTGAATTCGTTGTACCAGTTTTTCACAGTGCTATAGGATGGTGCTTCATAGCCATACAAAGATTTTAGTTCATCGATGCACTCTTGTCGTGATAATCCACGTCGTTCACGAGTTAATTCCATTTTTTGGCAGAGATGAATTTTTTAATTCCCTGTAAATAAACAATTCACGATTAAATGACAAAACGTTGTGAGTGATGTTATGCTAAAAAATGTCAAACTTTCCGATGGAAATGTCAGATTGCACCTGGCAACACTTAGTGTTGCCTAGGCCAGAAACATATATAGCAGCCCTCGTAGTAGAGATCGAATTATTAGGATGAATCGACGACTAATTGCTACGAAAATTGTTAATTTTTCAAAAGAAAAAAGTGGTTTTTCAAGGAGACAACAATGGAACTTACTCCGAAAAACCACCAAAGCATAAGAATCCCAAAATTAAACGTAATTGTATTCCAATTCGGCCTTTTAGAGATTAACCTGATGCATTGATTCCAATCAGTACAAAAAGAAGCAATGAAGCTTTGAAATAAACGTAAAATAATAAATAGTATGAGATTTAGACAAGAAGACAAGACAAAACGTGAAAGTCAACTCTACAAATAAAATATAGCTAGCTCCACAACCAAACAGAGACAACGATGTAGTACACAAAATATCCTTGACACTCTCACACAGTCCGGTCTATATAAACGAAACGGACTCGAATTTTCATCCGGCCAAGGACTGCCGACTCGGCAGCATTTCAGCCAGATGTTAGTTGAGCTGAAAACATACCTATAAACTCTGATCCACAAAATGAAGTGACCAAAGAAGTCCTTTATTTTCGGCCATAGTATTTACTAATTTTAATGGAAGATATTTCTCATACGCTCTCATTTTTCTTGGTCTAAGAATTATTTTTTCTAATCTCGTTATACAACTATCCAGAATGGCGTTAGCTTACACTGTGTGCCTCTAAAAACATCTAATGGCAGATGCGACTTTTATTTACTTAAAAAATTTATATCAATGCATAAAAACATACAAGCTAAGGTCTAGTATATACAAACACGCACCATAACTTCCTAACGCTCCAATATCACTTTTCTATAACTTCTTCTTCTTACAATTTGTTGTTTCCTTTTTTCTTACAGTACACACACAACTACCGACACGTAATGCTGGTGTCTACGAGAAAACGCAAAAATCGTCGACCGGCGTCGTACCCTCACCGCGCTCTCCGTGGGTCTTCGCGAATGCTGCAGCGCCACAAATGCATTTTAACGCACAGCGACTACTGCACGCGGCAAATACGATTACACTCCTCTACGTCGCATTATCCTTGTTCAAATTCATATCGAATGAGTTGTCCGTCGCCACGCTCACAGCCACGACACTATGGCGAGCGAATATCTGAAGCGAAGCACAGCGACGACGGCAACAAGCAAGCGACGATAATAAGAGCATAACAATAACAACAATAAAACGGTGGCGACAACAACAACAACGCATTCTCAAAGTGTGTGGTATTCGGTTGTTGCTCGTGGCAAGTTGGAGTTGGGAATTCATCGTCGCGAGTGCTACTTCGTACCGAAGGTGCGGTATGCGGCATATCTAATACAAACAAATGTATATAAATAGACATACATACATTCAGACTTATATTAGCGAAATGTATGTAAGTATAAGTGTATTAAAATTTAATTTATTTGTTTACTTCTTCATGCTAATTTGTAAGGTACGTTTGAATGGACGACAGTGCGCATGAGTGATACTTGTATTTTGCAAAGTGAATCTCAAAAGCACCTTGGGAAACAAACAAGCAACTTCCCTTTCCAATTACTAGTTACTACATTGAAACTTAATACATTTAGAAATTGCATAATTATACATATTCTATTTTCAACTGGACGATGGTGTGGTCCTTTGTACCTGAATTTCTCTTCTTTCCGTTTGAAGGAAATACTTCTTATTCAGATTAGTTCAAATTAATCAATTTATTCACATATAGTAATACAAATCAAAAAATAATTAAGTTCAATAGATTTCCTATTTCAATTAAAATAATTTGTATAAGGATACTGAACTCCAATTTCAAAAAAAAATAATGTTTTTTGAAGTGGGTCGGCACTGCCATTCCAAGTCAATGTATGTCAACCTATTTGGTGGGGGTTTTTTGAATTCGCAAGCCCATATAAATATATCAGATATCTTCTGTGTATAAGATCGAATAATGGAAAAAACCTAGGGAAGACTGAATCTGACACGAAACGTCATGTATGGTAGTGACTCTCTGCAATTGCTTTTGCTCCTGTTTTTCTCGATATTTCAAACAGATCTTTATCTTGATTTTGATCCATCAATTTGTATTGCAGCTACGCATATGCTATAGTGTACCCGAGTCGACGATTATGGCAAATCAGCTGTTTCTTGAGTAAAAACGGACATGTGCAAAATTTCAGATCGATATCTCAAAATCCGATCCCCGTACAAATAGACGAACTTGCCAATATTGACTCAGCTTGTAATGCAAATCACTTATAGATATATTCAAGGCTTATTCAAAAAATAACGCGAGTTTTGAATGTCTTAAGAAATTGTTTATTAATTCATAAATAGCTATTCTGCCTCCTTCAAAGCATTCACCCACAGATACATATATTGAAGTTCTATCAGCGTTTTTTCTAATACTTAAAGAAATTAAAAATAATAATTTTGTCTTTTCATGATTCTCTTCAATTTTGGGAACAAAAATTTCACAGAGGGTCAAGTGAGGGGAATACGGTGGCTGGTGCACCATTAATGTGTCGTTTTTGGCCAAATATTCGCGCACAAACATCGATGCACAAGCAGGGACGTTATCATGGTTCAAAAGTCAATTTTGATTTCCACAAATCCAGGTCTTTTATAATTTTCTTCGCACAAACTTCTTCAATTCATTCATAGTAATCTTATTTTTCTTGACGTGCTTTACAGCATGCTTTTCTTCATTCTCA
Organism: Bactrocera neohumeralis; assembly: GCF_024586455.1. NCBI lineage: Eukaryota > Metazoa > Arthropoda > Insecta > Diptera > Tephritidae > Bactrocera > Bactrocera neohumeralis. The sequence goes on along the minus strand of NC_065920.1, from coordinate 45,332,079 downwards.
TCTCTCTTCTTATAAACTTTCTTCAAATAGCTAATGCTAACCTCTTAGTAGGAGTATACCCCAAAGAAGTAGAGGGAAAGGAAGAATCCATATCGATGGAAAGATCAGAAGAAAAACCTCTGCACTGGTATCTTGAACCGGCACCAATAGCGAAAAGAAGAAAAGGCTGGCGCTGTTGTTAACTCGGCTATAACCGCGTCACCAGTGTCTACGCCAGTAAATAATAAGAAGAAGCTCTAAGTATATATTGGGTAGTTTTTTCATATTTCTAATCAAACTTCAACTTATTTTTTATATTTATAATGAACTTTAATTAACCAAATATGTATCATTTTGTTCGATCACTTTTGGCATTTTTTCATTAGGGACATTATTCCATCAGTGTAGAACTTTTCTGGTTTCTCAGCGAAAAACTGCGACAAGTAATTTTCACAGGCCTCTCTTGAAGTCAAATTTACTCCATTAAGGGAGTTCTACATTGACCGAAACAAATGGTTGTCCGATGGTGCAAGGTCAGGGCTATATTATACTATATGGTGGATGCATGAAAACTTATCAGCCAAGCTCTCCCAGTTTTTGCCGTGTCATCAAAGATGTGTATGGTCTAGCGTTGTTCTGATGGAAGACGAAGCCCTTTCCTTTCCAATCCCACCAAACACTCAGCATAACCTTTCGAGGCGTCAATCCTAGCTTTGCCACCAGTTGTTGAGCTTTTGATCATTTTTCGTCTGCTGTTACCATTCGTCTCAGAAATGGTTCGATTTTTATACAAAAATTTCAAAATATAGCAAATATCTTCCTTACTTTCACTCGTTTTTGAACAGCTATAACTTTTCTCAACTTCTCCGAATTTAACTTTAATGAAGCTTAAAATCTCACCTTTCCAACACTATATGATATGGCACAATGTGGGTGGTACCACTGGAGATATACAACTGCTACGACATCTATTGACATAATACGAAAAGAATTTTTCGACTACCCAATATACATATTAGATTTATTCTCAAAAATTGGGTAAAACAAGAAAAAACGTTAACTTCGGATGCACCGAAGCTAATATACCCTTCACAGGTGTATTTCTTTTAGTAACTATGTGTCCAGTTTGTATGGAAGCTATATGCTATAGTAATCCGATCTGAAAAATTTTTTCGGAGATTATGTTATTACCTTAAGCAGTAATCCATGTCAAATTTCGTGAAGATCCTGAGCCCTTGATTTCGATCGTTCGGCTTGTATGGCAACTATATGCTATAGTGAGCCGATCTGAACAATTTCTTCCGATATTACATTATTTCTATAAACAATAACTCATACCAAAATTTCGTGAAGATATATTGTCAAATGAGGAAGTTTCCCATGCAAGCATTTGTTTCCGATCATTCAGTTTGTATGACAGCTATATGCTAAAGTTAACCGATCTGAACAATTTCCTCGGAGATTATATTATTGCTTTAGAAAATAATTCGTTCCAAATCTCGGGAATAGATCTTGTCAAATGCAAAAGTTTTCCATACAAGAACTTGTTTCCGATCGTTCAGTTTGTATTGCAGCTATATGCTATAGTAAGCCGATCTGAACAATTTCTTCGTAAATTACGTAATTATCTTAGAAAATAACCTGTGCCAACTTTTGTGAAGATACATTGTCAAATGTGAAAGTTTTCCATATAAGAACTTGTTATAGTGGTCCGATATCGGCCGTTCCGACAAATGAGCAGCTTCCTGAAGAGAAAATGACGCAAAATTTCAAAACAATATCTTAAAAACTGAGGGGCTAGTTCGTATATATAGAGACAGACGGACGGACAGACGGACAGACAGACAGACGGAGATGGCCAAATCGACTCAGCTCAACATACTGATCATTTATATATACATATACTTTATAGGGTCTCCGACGCTTCCTTCTGGGTGTTACAAATTTCGTGACAAATTTAATATACCCTGTTCCAGGGTATAAAAAGTTCAGTCCTTCTAAAAAAAATGGCAATAAAATTACGCGCAGCAATCAAATATTTTACTAAGCAAAAATGTACACAATTTTACATACGAGATCGCAAAAAACACACCAGGTCAAAACAAATGCACTCCAAGAAGCCCTTGCAGACATCAGCGCTCGATTACGATGCTGCACGATTTTACGGCAACAGATATTGTCGCCATATCTGCATCTATACACATACACAACCCCTCTTATACATAATGTAAATAGAGCGCTTCTTCTCATGCACTTGCAAATATTTGAATAAAATAAAAATGCATGGAGCATCTTAGCAGACGTGCTTAAATGATTCCATTTGTCTGTCGTGTCTATATGTCCGTTTGATTATCTTCGTTTACAGTAGAGTGCATACATATACATATATTTAAGCTTACATTATATACGAGTATAAAATTATATATAAATAAGAATGGCATTTGCAGTTTGAGTATATTAACGATATTGCTGCCGAGAACTATCATCTGTTGATAGACCACTACCGAGTATAATGGGAACTAAAGTATTTTTTTAGAAATGATCGGCATTTTAAAGCGAAGAATTTCCAAAAATCTTACAAAAATAAAAAAAAATGAATTGAGCGCCATAAAGATTTAGAGCCAATAGCTTCAGTTTATGCTTGCTTAATTCTTTTAAGAATAGTCAAAAAAGTTTATAAAACTATATAAATGTTAGAAGGTGAAACACAAACACTAGTGAAACCAAGTGATAGTCTCACAGAATTATTTCGTAGAGTTCAATCGTAAATAAAACTCTGTTGAGCTCTAAAGTGAACTGTACTAAAATATTATCCTGGTGATAAATTTTCCAATTGTAGGTCCAATCCTTATATTTTGGGGGTTTCACAGAATTAGTTCCGGCAACTACTAGTTATATGTGTTTAAAATTCTGATTATATGTAATTGCATATTTCTCCGTCACCTACGATCCCACGATAAGATCTTCAATACTGATCTGATCAAAATTCGGATTTTCATGATTTTAATATAATAACTTATTACCGCCTTGATAATTGACTTCTGAGCTAATCCAAATATTTCAATAATTAATCCAATTTTCCTTTCTTATAAGGTTCGGTCGGGATGGCCTTCGATGCATTCAGCGAATTTTGGTTTACAAATACTTGTATTTTCGATGAAGTAGACTTCTCAAAGCAATTCTGAAACAGAAATATATTCTTCTTTAACTCCACAGAAGCGTAAAAATCGTTCCATTCCATCCATTTTTTGGGGTTGGCTCAAAATTGTACTATCAATATGTGAATTAAGAATATATAGCTTTTTCATTTATATTAATTACGAATGCCAAATTTTATGGTTTTGAGAATTTTGTGTAATTATGTTAAAGCATGCGATTTTTTTACTAGACATAGATAGTATTTCTGTGGTTACTACCACAACTTGAGGAGAATTTTCCATGTATAATAATCACAAAATATTATTTAACCGTTCTCAAGACAGACGGGTTTTATCTAGCCAAGGACTGTCAACTCAGCTACATTCTTCCAAATAATTTTAGAAATGTTTTTTGCAAATACAACAATAACAAGAAGAAGAAGATCTAGAATCATATTTCCAAAAATATGATTCATATATCCACACTTCTATTTCTGGTATGAAAGCAAAACTTTGTCAAAGATCTGCATGCAGATTTAAAAGCAATAATACTCCTATACAATTTTTTTTAAATATAAGCTACGTCTACATACTATTGTCTCAAGATATATGTATATATAAAACTCGAATTTGACTAAAGTATGAACAGAAGGTAATTATTAAGCTTAAAAATTTGTTTTTTTTTCCTTAATATTCTTATCATATGGTGGTCCTTATGATATGCCCGATATGAATGAGTTTTTAGTATCAAACTACTTTTACGATAGAATCAGTAAAAGAACGGTCCAATTCGAAATGGCTATTCGTTTCTAAATTCACTTTTTCCGTCAAAGAATCAAAACAAAAAACTATAAACAGGCGCCTCTAAATAATTCTTACTTTTAGATTCAGTAATTCTACAATTATTAAATTCACACTGAAATAGCGACGATTTACATAGAAATTTATTTATTTTACTGATTTAAATTGTAGCAGGCAGCAGAGAAACACATGCAGTTCCTCAACGAACCAATTGGACCTATCATAGAGAGTGTATATCTTGCCGCTTCAAGGTCCAAATATTATGAATGATGAAACTCACAGTTTTTTAGGAAATTTACTGCTCTAAAAAAATGGTATGTTATGATTTTTCGATTAAGTTAAGCGTTTACGAGATAATCATCAAAAAAAAAATTTTTTTGTTTTTCGTTTGGTACTCTGAAAAATAGATTCCTAGACACCTCTAACAAAGCCTCTCCCAAAATTTATTCATAATATTTTTTTTCATTGAGTTAAAAATTCATAAGAAATAAAAAATGTTCATAAAAATAATCAAACTTTTTGTGCATATCTTTTAAACGTTTGGGGAAAAAAATCATAATAGACCTTTTTTGTGACATTCAATTTTCTCCAAAATCTAAGGAACAAGATATTTTTTCATAATAAGTTGGAACAGATATAAATTTTTCTATCTGATAATAAGAAAAAATAGAAAACTGTATGTCGACCTTCCCGTTACAATTAAAACCTCATGTTTGGAAAGAGGTGTCTAGGAACCTATTTTTCCGAATACCAAAAAAAAAAATTTTTTTTTTTTAAATACTCTAATATACATATAAGTATAGTAGTACATACATATATAAAATGCTGTTGCTGCCTGTTTTTATACAAGATGCGTTCCACAGTAAACAGGACTTTTTGAATCTAGCGTCGACTGGTGCGTTTGAATCTGCTATTTTTATCGATTGTCCAGTTAGAATTTCATGACATTTAAAGGATTTGAAGGGAAGTTATTGCCTTTTAAATGTCAGTATGTTTGTGTTATCGGTGCGAAAATGAGCTTCGAACAAAGAGCCAACATTAAATTTTGTTTTGAAATTGGTAAAACTTTTACCGAAACGTTTCAATTGATGAAACAAGTTTATGGCGATGATTGCCTATCCTGTAGCAGAGTGCACGAGTGGTTTTAAGTTTTCAAAGTGGTCGTGAGGACATAAATGACGACCAATATGTCGGCCAATCAAAATCCGTGATCACCGGAAATTCCATCGAAACTGTGAGTGAATTCAAAAATCAAAAATCAGCCGAAATCATCATTAAATCATCGCGTGACGCCATCCCCCCTTTGACAGAATCCCATACCACAGGAACTTTGGTGTGCAACGTTAACCCAAGGACTCATAAATCAGATAACAGCTACGCCTACTTCACATATAACACACTTTTACATTCTATCTGATTCTTTCACTTTATAACATTCAAATCAAACATCAATGAAGGGTTTACAATAAAATAATGGTCTCAAAGTATTTCATTTTATGTTCATAAATTGTAGACATCGAACTATAACTTAACAAGACCTACCTAAGAGGTACCTGGGACCTAATAAGTGGACTTCAGTGCATTTGGCTGATTTTTACCGAATATATCGGTTAATCTGTGAAGTCACTATTGACATTAAGGGGCATTAGTTTTGTATATATTTGTATGTAATACCATTTTGTTGTATTTGTTTGTAATATAATAAGTTCGGCTACACCCGGCCTTAGCACTTTCTTACTTTTACTATATTATTTTACTATATCTTCTTCTTTACTGGAAAAGACACCGCTTACGCGATTATAGCCCAGTTAACAACAGCGCGCCAGTCGTTTCTTCTTTTCGCTACGTGGCGCCAATTGGATATTCCAAGCGAAGCCAGGTCCTTCTCCACCTGGTCCTTCCAACGGAGTGGAGGTCTTCCTCTTCCTCTGCTTCCCCCGTCGGGTACTGCGTCGAATACTTACAGAGCTGGAGTGTTTTCGTCCATTCGGACAACATTTCAGCCAGCGTAGCCGCTGTCTTTATTTCGCTGAACTACTATATGTCAATGTCGTCATATATCCCATACAGCTCATCGTTCCATCGAATGCGATATTCGCCGTGGCCAACGCGCAAAGAATAAATATGTATTTCGCAGAACCTTTCTCTCGAAAACTCGAAACGTCGACTTATCGATTCTTGTCATCGTCCAAGCCTCTGCATATAGCAGGACGGGAATTATGAGTGACTTTTAGAGTTTGGTTTTTGTTCGTCGAGAGAGGACTTTACTTCTCAATTGCCTACTCAGTCCGATTTTCAAGTTGTTGGTGGTGTTTACACTGGTTTCAAGATAGACGAAATTATCTACGACTTCAAAGTTATGACTGTCAACAGTAACGTGAGAGCCAAGTCGGGAGTGCGACGACTGTTTGTTTGATGACAGGAGATATTTCGTCTTACCCTCGTTCAATACCAGACCCATTTATTTTGCTTCCTTGTCCAGTCTGGAGAAAACAGAACTAACGGAGCGGGTCTTGAGGCCGATGATATCAATATCATCGTCATACGCCAGTAGCTGTACACTCTTATAAAAGATTGTACCTGCTCGATTAAGTTCTGCAGCTCGAATTATTTTCTCCAGCAGCAGGTTGAAGAAGTCGCACGATAGGGAGTCGCCTTGTCTGAAACCTCGTTTGGTATCGAACGGCTCGGGGAGGTCCTTCCCGATCCTGACGGAGCTTTTCGTGTTGCTCAACGTCAATTTACATGGCCTTATTAGTTTTACGGGGATACCAAATTCAGACATCGCGGCTTAAAGGCAGCTCTTTTTCGTGCTGACGAAAGCAGCTTTGAAATCGACGAAGAGGTGGTGTGTGTCGATTCTCATTTCACCGGTATTTTCCAAAATTTGGCGCATGTTGAATATCTGGTCGGTGGTTGATTTGCCAGGTCTAAAGCTACACTGATAAGGTTCAATCAGTTTGTTGACGGTGGGCTTTAATCTTTCACACAATACGCTCGATAGAACTTATATACTATAAGTAAACTATGCATAGAGTTTTCGAGCATTACCCCTTCCGGCCAGCTTGTAAAGCTCTTCATACTCACGCATTTCGGCCTCTCTGTTTTTCTGTCTGCAAATGTGTCTCGCTTCCCTCTTCAACTCTCGGTATCTATCCCATCCTTCACGTGTTGTGGTAGATCGTAACGTTGCGAGGTAGGCAGTCTGTTTTCTCTCCGCTGCAACACAGCACTCCTCGTCGTACCAGCTGTTCTTTTGCACTTTCCGAAAACCAATGGCTTCGGTTGCAGCTGTACGTAAGGAGTTTGAAATGCCGTCCCACAGTTCCCTTATACCGAGTTGTTGACGAGTGCTCTCAGAGAGCAGGAGTGCAAGTCGAGTAGAAAATCGTTCGGCTGTCTGTTGTGATTGCAGCTTCTCGACGTCGAACTTTCTTTGTGTTTGTTGGCTTGCGTTCTTTGCTACACAGAGGCGGGTGGAAATCTTGGCTGCAAGAAGATAGTGGTAGTTGGTAGTTTTTCGATCCGCATACTGTCAGGTGGCTTGATGAATTTTCTTATGCTGGAATCTAGGACTACAGATAACCATATTTCGGGCCTCGGCGTAGTCGATCAGCCTCAACTCATTTGGGGATGTTTCCTCGTGGAGGCTGAATTTACCGACTGTTGCGCCAAAGAGAACCACCCTGCCCACCCTGGCATTAAAGTCGCCAAGCACGATTTTGATTTTGCTGCCCCCGCCGCTCTCATAGGTGCACCCAAGCGCTCATAGAAGGTATCTTTAGTCACATCGTCCTTCTCTTCCGTCGGGGCGTGGGAGCAGATCAGCGGTATGTTGAAGGACTTCGCTATGATGCGGAATGTGGCTAGACGTTCATCCACCGGGGTGAATGACAGTACGCGGCGACGAAGTCTCTCTCCCACCACGAATCCCACACCAAATTTGCGCTCCTTTATATGGCCACTATAGAAAATGCCACAAGGACCTACTCGTCTTAGCCCTTGTCCCGTCCATCGCATTTCCCGGACGGCGGTGATGTCAGCCTTCACTCTAATGAGGACAGCGGCACCTTCCCAATTAAGGGATTGGACATTCCAGATGCATGCCCTCAAATCACAGTCCTTAATTCGTTTGTCATGGTCGTCATCAAAAGGGGGGTCACTCATCCGAGGCTTGTTGTTCTTTTTCATTGGGTGCGTTTTTTTACGTGGCGGGTCCCTAACCCAGCGCACAACCCTGCAGAGGAGATGTTTCGCCTTCTAACTTTAGCCTTTTACCTTCAAACGGATGTTCTTAGGCTATCCAGAGGATAATTGGTCAAAGGTCGGAAGTTGCTTGAGCCAGATGTAAAATAATCGTTTCTGGCCACTCCAAAGTCAATGACGATCAGAGAACTTTCCTCACTGGCGTGAACTTCTACACATGATTCCATCATATTTACTATATAGTAAAAATTAAACTGGCGAATCAAAATTTAATTAATCTTTAATTCGACTTGTACAACGTCTTTCCTTAGATGCAAACGGTTAATTGGTTGCGTTTTAAATTTGTATTACGTATAGATATTATGAGAAATATACCTGTGAAGGGTTCTTAAAAATCAATTAAAGTATTGAAGTGAGGATAATAAATTAATTTGAAATATTGCCCCACTGCAGTAAGGGCCACCTTAAAATTAATTCCAGCTTGTTATTCAAATACAAATTTTCATTTTCCTTATTTCACGCTTATCCCTTAAATATTTGTTATTTCTCTTTCATGTTTTTTCTATATTTTTGCCATTTCTTTCGTTTGTTATTTTTGTCAACCAAAAATTATTGCATTTCATGCATAATCTCTTACATACTCGTGTATGCGTTCGTATTCGCATTCGCTTTCGCCTTGGAATTGCGCAGCTTCCACACTTCCTTGCTGCTCACTTTGCTCACAGCAAATCTTTGTTTCCCGCTTTCTTCCCTGCTGTTTTCACTTACCCGCATTTGTACTCGATCTTCTGTTTGTTTACTATTTTTCGGGTAATTGAAAAATGAGCTTGAAAAATTTCCTGTAATAAACTATTCCAATAGCTTTCGCCACACTATCTTTCGCCGTTCAGCTGTGTCCTTATCTCGAACATCCTCAGCGTACAACAAACATGCAAATATGCTTGAAATCACAACACATACTCAAGCTCCCCACCCCCGCCTCTTACATTTGTATTTGTACAATCATTTAAGCGCTCACACACACACACACATACATACATACAAGCAAGCTTGCATCTGTTTTTAGTGTGTCTGCGGTAATCTGCAATCCGTTTGTCAGCGTATACATCTGTATAGCTTTGAAGCGTCGCATTTGTTCACGCGCATACACGCATGTCCTTCGATATCCTTTAGTGGCTTTTTGTGCGCATCAGTTGCCACTCTAGTAGTGTTGCTGGCGTTGTTGGTTTTTATATCTAGCTGCGAAACTTAATCTGCTTGTTTGTGCGCGCTCACAAAATGTATTTATACAAAGTGATATATACATAAAGACATGTGTATGTGTGTGGCCTGTGAAAGGATATGTGGTACGCGAATTTACTAAATGTACATCGTAAAATAAAATTTCAGCAAATCCACAAAAATTGATTAAGCTCCATTCATTCACTCATTCATTCAACTATATATTTATATATTTATTCATTTATTTTGGTATCAGCACACTTTAATCACTGTGGCTTTTAAAGGATTTGGGTATTAACTTGAAACAATTGCTGGTTATTAATTTCAATAGAAATTAATTTTATTACAATGTTTGTGCCAGACTCGATTATATAGAAATTCTTTTGATCTCACAAATTATTTTTTTTAACAATATGCTATGGCAAACACATTTTGTTAATATTTAATCTCTCGACCCCCTTGCAGAAAGCATATATGTATTTGCATTGAAAATATAATCATAACAAATTTTCCCTCATGCCTACTGACAATAAAATGGAACAGTCGGTTTTCACAAGCTTCTCTTTAAGCGATTGTTAACCATAAAATTCTCCAAGGACATGAACAGATTGTAATCGCTTGGTGTTAGATGCGTACAATACGTTGGCTGCATAAGAAATTCTTGCCATTAAGAGCGTCATATGTAAGCAGGATAGTAAATGATTCCCTACCAATTTCTCAAAACATACATATGATAAACCTTTCTAGCTCATTGGCCGCAGGTACACCGCAGATCCGCTGTCATGGCTCGTCGCCATTGACGGTTAAGTTCTCACCGCCATCATTTTTGAAGAAATATGGACCGATGATTCGACTGGCCCACAAATCACACCAAATCGTTGCTTTTTCTAAATTAAATGACAGCTCTTGAATCTCTTTAGGTTGCTCTTCGTCCTAAATGCGGCAATTTTGTTTGATTACATACTCATTGAGCCAGAAATGGGCCTCATTGCTAAACAAAATTTGGTTCGAAAACGTCGGATCTTCTTGAAACTTTTCAAGAGCCTGTAGAGCGAAGCGATGTCAGTTGAAAAGGTCGAGCGGCTTCAGTTCTTGCACAAGCTGTATTTTGTACACTTTCAATTTAAGATCTCGTTAATTTTCGTGATAAGGCATAAGTCTTTAAATGATGAAATGCAAAAAAACTAACGAAGGAAAATAATATACAGCTTGACATGACACATGCGTGATCTCTCAAAACAAGTCTTTTGAAAAAAGTACCTCGAGATGGATCTTATTTAAATCTGCTTTTCTCTTTCCTTTAAATGACGTAGGGATCATGTAGGAACCGGATGTACAGTAGATTAAAATTTCATTATGCAGGTAGTCATTGTCAGATAGCTTTTATCATCCTATCTGGGAAAATATGTATGAATATTATTACTTTCAAAAGCGACCATAAGCAAAATGTTAATTTTACTTCTAGGTACCAAAAACTTCGCATAATATTTTTTCCCTTGAAGATGTAAAGTTCTAATTTGGTAGAGAGGATCGGAGTAGCAAGGGGCACCTTGCTTTAATGTAATTGGAACCTCTACCGACAGTGTGAAAATGGTTGAAATGGCGTAGCACCGCCCATCTTTTTGTTGTAATCCCATATCTCGGGACCCGACCAACCGATTTCGGATAAATGTAGTAGGTGACATTTTCCTTAATAATATAATGAGATAAAACTTTGCACGAATAATGTCTTTATTGTGTGACACCTTAAGACCAAACATTGTTTAAATCCAATAAAATCTGTTCAAGCCCTTAGGTACCGAATATTTAGACAACGGTACCTATTGTTAACGTTTGATCGAAAATGTCTGTGTGATATATTATAACTGAAATTAAGGGATAATCCTTCTCTTATAATAGTATGTCTGTATGTCAAAATGGGTTGAATCTGACAAATACTTCTCTTAGCCCCCATATACTTTGTACCGCTAATATCGGCCAATATGTGAGTTATCCCAATGAAAATAAGAGAACATGTTTTTCTGTCTACTTTTTGTTACTTTTGTGTCTAAAATAGATCAATTTAAGCGAAAACTTGACCTAACCCCTATATAACTAATATCAGGATTTTCGAACATACGGCTGACTTTACTGTACATGATCACTTTTACACCTTAAAGTACAAGTGTACAAAGTGGCTTTGATTCTTGCAAATTACAAGAGTATAAAATGTTCGATTGCACCCGAACTTGGCCCTTCCTTACTTGTGAGAAATGTTTTTTGATAACTTCATTCATGCTGGATTTTTTAAATGAAGAGGTAGAATTTAGTATTCGTTTTTGTTGTCCGATTTCGTGCATTTTCATATTGAGACTTGTAATGGTATGGCCAAAATCGGTGAAATTGGTTAAGGAATATTTGCGCGTAGCATTATCATTTTGTATACCAATTTATATGTATTTCGCTGTAGGGATCTTCCTAGATATTGAAAAAGCTTTCAATAACGTCTTACAGAAGGCAGTTGTAACAGCTCTTGACGGTTGTGAGTTTGAATCAAACCTCAAAAATTTTATTTTCAGTTTTCCGCGCGATAGAGTTATCGTGACGGATTGGGGTAGCGACTGTACTCGGTAAAATTTAAAAAGAGGCACCCTCCAAGGAGAAGTTCTTTCTCCTTTTCTTTGAATCATGGCCGTCAACTAAGTCTTGAAAAAACTTGAGGGAAATGCTAGGCGGAAGATTGGCTACTCAGATGATGTAGCACTCATTGACGCAAGGCTATGTCAGCGGATTAACTAATTGGGTGGCCGGAAGTTGCTTCGCATTAATCTTGAAAAACTGGAACTAGGAAGCTTTCTTCATAATATCGAAGACAGAGCAAAGAAAGCATCGAGTGCTTTCTACTACTGCAGAGAAACTATTGGGAAAAGGTGAAGTTTCTCACCGAAAGTAAATCCATTATGTAATATAGAGTCTTTGTTTATAGGGCGGCGCTCATCAGCTTGTGTGGTGCCCTAAAATCCATTCCAATCATGACACATACTCCTATTTTTCATATAGTGCCCATAGATATCGCCGGAAGATGCATGGCCTCGAAAATTGCTATCAGACTTAGAGAATCAGGATTTATAAATTCACACACATAACACACTTTGACTTTATACCGGATATTTTGCATCATGGAGTCGTCAAAGCAAACTATGTGCAGCCTCCTTCAAAAAAGTGATTATCCACTCTGATAGCAGGGCGGCGACACTAGCTTTGGGCTCATTAACCGTGCATTCAAGGCTGGTTAAGGAATGCTTAATCTGGTTGTCACTTTGTGATAAGATTGCTATGGACGCCAGGCCACAGCGGAGTCGCAGACAACTTTAAAGCTCAAAAGCTGGCAAGGAAGGGTATCCTAGCTCCCTTCTCCTCCTGTGTTCTAAAAATGGATAGCTGATGATAGCTCATGTGCTGTCGCAAGATCCTTTTTTCCCAGGATAGATCATTAGCGGTTCAGTTAGCTCTTTGCCGTCAGTAAGGCTAGCTTCTAACAGGTCATTGTCCTCTCGACTATCCGTGCTGTAAGGTTGAGAACCTTGCCCGTCGCCTCCTGCAGAGGCTGTATGGAATAAGGCGAAGTGAAATAATCTCAGCACTTTCTTCTTGATTATCCCACGTTTACGAGATCAAGGACCGCATATATGGGAGCTCACAATTTCTGATGTCTCACCGAACGGGTGGGAATAGAAATTAAACGACTAGGAAAATTTTTATTGAACAGAAGACTCATTATTGATTAGTAAGTTTGAATTACAGGATCTTTAGATCAGCCTTCTTACCTAAGCTATATGTACATTGTGACGAAAAAACATCCGGAAAGAAAATTGTACTTAAATTCCCCAGAAAATTTATATTTCAAATGTAATTTGAACTATTCTTGAGTTGGTAGGACTATTCTTAATTGATATGCCAGATATGATCGCGATATATAAACCAGTTTGTTTTGCAGATCATTAAAGACATGCTATGTTCTGGACGACCTTCGACCTCTTCAACTGATGAAAATATTTAAAAAAAAGTAAAGGATATGGTGCATAAAAAACGTCAGGCAGGTGTTAGAAATATGACAAGGGATATTTTGAGTATGAAACGAATTCTTACTCCAATCGTCCCAAAAATGCTAAATTTGTTTCAAAAAGAGCACCGTACCCACATTTATGGGGTTGTAACTGCCGATGAGACATGGGTTTATGAGTTTGACATGCAAAGAAGTCAACTATCATCGGAATGGAACCCGTTTTCAGTCGATATCAGATCAGCTAAAACAAAATTCGCTGTAGGAGCTGAAGGCCATACCAAAAAATGCTTATGAACAGTGTTTCGAGAACTGGAAAAATCGTTGGTGTATTACGTCTGGTAGGGATTACTTTGTAGGTGAAAAATTAATAAAACCTATTTAGTAACGGTACCATACCCATTTTCTAGAATGTTTTGTAGCCACACTTGCCCAGTTCCCACTACGATTCTTTGTTTGAAATGTCACTTTTACGACTACATTTATGGCTTAGTTACAATTTTCGTTTAATGCCATTTCTTAGGCCGGATTGCTGCGATTGGTGATACTGGGGAGATTAGTACGAGTACTTATCACCAACATAATGATAAAAAATAGGTACAAAATAAACTAGTTGTTTTTTTGCTTTTTAAGGACCACCCTCATTTGAATTTATAAAATGTAATCTAGATTTCTCTGAAAAATATTAATAATTTACACAGCAAAGCTCGAATGCTCTTTTTCCAGACGAACGACTTGAAATGCTTATGTGTAGATATATATTCCATAGGTTTGCCTGCATTTAAGCCAGCATATTTCGCTTAATTTCCACAAACATTCCAAGCATTATTACATCGGCACTAAAAAAATTAACCAAGCATATAATGATGCACTTCGCATGCGAATAATATAAATTATTAAATATAATTAAATTAATTAACTGATTTTAATTAGCTGACAATGTCATATGCACGCACATTTAGATGGATCGCTGAGCACAAAGCGCGAAAAAATTGCTGAAAAAAAGCATAAATCAAATATGTGTTTGTGTGTGAGCGCTCACCATGTGCTAGACCGCAGTGTGGTGGCTGATAAGCGCAGATTTGGAAAAAAATAAATATCGAAAAAGAAACAAAATTGAAAAAAAAAAAAATGCTTGCAATGATATATAAACAATAGCTAATTCATTATGCATCTATATATGTATATAAATCTAGAGCGTTATATAATTGAATTAAATTAACCAGCGCTTTTATAGTATGTTTTTGTGGAGCCAACAATACAATCGAAAAATACTCAAGCTAATAACTAAAGCATAATTAATATTGATGATAAATAATGATTGTTTCAATTGCAGGTGAACTGACTTGAAAAAACAACAACAAAAACAATATCACGGAATTACATAAATAACAAGAATTATACGTATTAGCAGTTAAGAGCAAACATATACACACACATACACATATGTAAGTACAATACGAAATAAACATAAGTTAATGTTTAAAGTTAAGATTTAAGTTGAAATCGCATACATATATAGATACATACAAACACTCATATAAGTAACGCAATATCATCAAATGCATATGTGTGTTATAATCATTATATTAAATAAAGTCTTCCGATACATATGTACATACACATACACAAACATTTACATAGCACTTAAGTAAGAACAGCATTTAAGCAGCAAGAAAATTAAACATAGTACATAGCATATACATATACATATGTATATTGGTAAGCAAATATACACACATACTACAAGCTATAAACAATTTCCATTCATATTCTAAAATAAACACAACACAAACAAAAACATATAACAGTGCAAACGCTTATTTTTAGTGGCAGTTTTTGAAATTATTTTTACAGCCTTAATCTGCACTAGCACAACATTTTATTTTGGCTTAAATCTCCGGCTGCAATTTTCAATTGTCTCCCTTAATAGTTATTCATTTGATTACATTTTCTTTTTAACCAATTTGTAATCGCTTTAGCTGCGTGTGGTATTTATTTGAATATAATTCGCTTCAAATTTATTGAAGCTTTTTATATAACAGATAATAAATATAATATAAAGAGATGACAAAACAAATAAAAAAGAAATAAGGAGATAAATAAATAAATAAATAAAGTTAAAGGTACTTAAAAACCGTTATATGCAAGCAATGCCAACAGGTTTTATACATACTGTGGGTGTATTTATAACTATTTGAGAATTAAAAAAAAAAAAAAAGAAAAGAAAATATTGAAAAAAGTCGATTATTAGAATGAAAATGTAATGAAACAAACTGGATTCGTTTTTCCTAAATTTTCGACTTCACTCGTATTATTTTTTTCTTCAAAATTATACTAAAAACCTGCCAAACAGTACAGCAAAGGAAAGGCTATTTTTTAGACATGTGGTTTTCATGAAGATTAAAACGCATGTAATCTAAAGTTATGGAAAAATAATTAAAATTTCGATTTGCATTTTGACCAAAAGTAACCACCGTAGCTGGCTCGAATAAACTGTAGTCGTTAGTTCAAATTTTCCACCACTTATTGCAGCAATTACAACCGAATGTCAGCAGCGTCAAATATTCTCTTTCAGGACGTCAACGATGGGCTTATCTGCGTGAAATATATCCTCCACATAATCTCACCAACATATAGTACAGCGCGTGTTAAATCGCACGACCTTGGAGACTACGCTACAAACCCACGATGCCAGACTTTGCGCTCAAAAAAAGTTTTATTCAAAACGAAACAGATTGTTTCATTGTCTGCATGGCATGTAGCGCCGTCTTATTGAAACCAAAGGTCACCTACATCAACATCTTCCAATTCTGGCACAAAAGAGTCATGTCAGTGATGTTTCCATAGCGACATCCATCGATTGAAACATGATGATCAATGAGGCCGATTTGAAGTAATATGGACCAAATATTCACTCTGCGGTGGCCGATTTGGGCACGGTTTGCAAACGTTGTTCCAGAGTATGTATATGAAATGGAAAACCAAACTGGGTATAAATCATAGAACAACTATCGTAAAGACCAACTCTAAAAAATGTACTGTCTCATTGAAAACCACACGTCCATAAAAACCAGCACTCCTTTAACGATTTTTTTTAAACCGTTTTGAATTTTATTCAAAACTAAAAGTTTTCGATAATCGGAAGCAGTTCAACAACATTAGTCAGTGTGAACACTAATGCTGCTGAACGCTTCCTCCGAGCACTCCTAAGGTAAGGCTGTGTTCAAATAAGATTAATTTCATTGTATTATCTGTTCAAATTTCACCTTTACTGACCCAAAGACACTTTTTTTATGAATTCATTCGAAATATGTTTATTTTCTATATTTTTTAATATTCAATATTTGCACTTCTTATTAACCTCGGCTGGGATGGCCTTCAGTGATTTCGGGAATTTAAGCTTTTTCGGTTTCGAACTCGCAAGAGGCAAGTTTTCCAAGATTTCACGACGATTGCTGAATAATTTGTGCCACTCAAATACTTAATTATGACAAGGTAGACTCATCGTATTCCATGGTAACTTCCATTGTTTCAAGGATTCGGTTGAGCTCACATTACTTTTCACATAACTATATTTATTAACCCGTTTCTATTTTCTAAATCTTTGACCCATTATGATCAACCCTTGTTCACACGCAGCAACTTCAACAGCAGTTACTACCAGAATCTTGAATTATTCGAGTTATACGCAACCATTTGATATTTAACAGAATTCCTGCCGTTAAAAGCATTTCAAATTAAAAAAAACACGAACAGAAAGTGTTCAGTCGAGCAGGTACATCGGTACTCTACCATTTATCAATCGGTACTCCATTAAAAACTTCAAATTGTCACAACAAAAATTGCCTTGTCCGAACACAGTCTAAATATTCGCTTGTTTACTGTTTTTGTTTTAAAATGTGACAAAAAGTATTGATAACTTTTTATGACTGTAGGTACCTGGGAACCTATGTTTAGAAATATCTACAGATGGACCCAATTAGTTTCAAAGACAAAATAAATTTTTTGTAAATGATATACATACATTGTAGGTAGTCGCATGTCACGTGGAGAACTAAATGTTCGAATGACAAGCACATATTTGTTCAGAGAAAGTTTATTGGACCTGTGGACTCAAACTTGCTCCATTGTTATAGAGTGTAGCCTTTCCCAACTTTCTACTGGAAAAGATGACAGCATACTATCTTTTTATTGTCTTTCACTCCTACTCTATTCTACTAAATTCATTACTATTCTCTAAGATATATTTCTTATAAAATAACTGCCAAAAATTAGAATAGGCCTAGTAAAAAAGCGCTCATTATTTTTACGTTAGATTGAGGGCTTTATATATAATATTATAATTAGAAAATACTTCTCTCATAGAAATGTCGTTTTTATTGGCAAAATTGGAACAGTCATTTTTCACAAGCTTGTCTTAACCAGCAAAATAATTCACTATAGAAAGGAACAGTAGTAATCACTTGGTATCAGGTCGGCCGGAGAACCCCATAACTTCCGGCGAGTCACTATCAATGTCTGTGGTCCGCCGTTTCCCTGATGGAATACAATTTCGCTCTTATTGGCCAACGCTGGCCACTTCAGATAATTGCTTTCTTCAAGCAATCCAATTGTTAACAGTATAGGTCCGAATTCATATGATTTGAGCAGCTCGTAGTAAATGACTCCCGGATAATCCCACCAAATCTACAATCGATTTTGCTTCATTTAGTTATAAGTTACCCATTTTCCAATAACTATCAGCTTCAGAAATGGATTGAGATTCAACAGGGATTCGCAGATAGAAATATGATGAGGTTTCTTCCGTTA
Source organism: Bactrocera neohumeralis (assembly GCF_024586455.1). Lineage (NCBI taxonomy): Eukaryota > Metazoa > Arthropoda > Insecta > Diptera > Tephritidae > Bactrocera > Bactrocera neohumeralis. The sequence goes on along the minus strand of NC_065920.1, from coordinate 45,313,881 downwards.
ATAAGTGTTCCACCCATAAATACACTTTATATCTCATTTAAATATCGCAGATAGGATATTTTAAAATTCTTTCCAAAACACAATAAACCACATATATTTATATCAAATCACAGTATTTACTATTTATTTAAATTAGAATTTCATAATTTTCAATTACCACAAATATTTCCAAAAGCTCAAATATTTCCCAATTGCTATTAAGTTATCAATAATACAACTCTTTTGGCAGCCAACTATGTTATAATTTGTAATCTGCCTTCAAGCAATATAGTGCTCTTGTACTTATAATTTATATGCGAATAATAAGATGCTTTTCGCATACACAAATACACAGGCAGTAGTTACAAATATACAAGTACACATCAAATGTATGTAAATAGTTGCCAAGTAAATATTAAATGCCAAGCTTTGGCCCTACGCATCCACTTCGGCCAAGTCGAAACGGTGTATGAAAATCTGATTTCGAATTTTCGGCCAGCAATATGCATGTAATTGCCAATTAAACGCACACAAAACCGCAAACAATCGACAGCAAATTGGCAACAAAATTGCGTATACGCCCTGATGCCTCGCCGCCATTCGACCACTGTGCCGCACGCATTCAATTCAATGTATTGTATTCAAGTACATGAACATATATACATGTATACATACGCATACTTACATATACACACACACATAAACGTAGTATGTGCAAAGCAGCAGGCGTTATTCATATTTTTCTGCTTTTTGTTTTATACTTGAGCATTATTAACAAAACAACAGCCGCAAATTACACATGCAAATTTTGCCAATGGACAATAATAACAGCAGCCGATGTTCTGCGTATAACCGGCAGCATCTAGGCGGTGCTCACAGATACGCACACATTTGGGCATACTTATACGAGCATTGAGCGCTAACCGGATATGCGTTGTTAAGTGCGTGCGTGTGCGTAGGTGTAGCTGGCAAGAACAGCACTAAGGACTAAGTGCTACATATATCTGTATATATTCATATATGCATTTATCTATATATATATATATATATATATGTATAACTATGTGTGTATGCTTATATTTAGGTGTGTCTGCGTATGCATGCAAATTGGCTTCAGTTGTCTTGCTAACTGGGTATAACCCAGTATAAAGCCGTATTAGCAGATGTTTGAATAATGTTTTGGGTTCTGTTTGTTAACCTGTAACTGTATATAAGAACATTAGAGAACTTTTAAGAATTTCAAATGATTTTTTTCATAAGGTAGTGAACCTTAGAAGTGGCATCACTATATTCGCTATTTTAAAAAAAAATTTATTGGAAAAATATTAAGTGAGCCAGAATTCAATTGAGACTAATGCGACAAAATGTTTTCGTTTTTAAAACTCTTAATACATAATTTAATGTTTTCAATATATGACTTATCGTTAATACATATTGAATTAAATTATTGAATAATAGTATTTTTGTAGCCATTTTATTTTTAATTGGCTATATACACTTCAGTCAGATAAAACCAATTTTTTGTGCAATTTTTTTAAGATGCATTTTATTTAACAAATAAATAACAAAAAAAAATTATTTTATGTAGCTTAATAATCAGTAATTCATTCTGTAAAATTTAGCACCCGATAAAAGGCGTCTAGTGCTGAGGAAGATTTTTCTACTAAAAATTACTTCAAGTTCGAAAACTAAACAATTTATTACTACTATAAATGAATACAGATAATGATCGAAGCATCAATTCAAATTGATTTTTGACAAAATGGCGGCTTCTCAAATAAAAATCGATTTTGTGAAAAATTTATATTTCAAAGAGTCTTGAAAATCGAAATTGTTATTGAAAATTGTACTTCTACGATCATCACCTGCCCAATTTATCTAAGGAGATCGTAAGAAAAGTTCAAATTTTCCGTTTCGGAAAAATTTCCCAATCACTCTGAAAAGGGTTTTGAGAAAAATGCTTTTATTCTTACAAATACGCTCATATCTCCAAAACTATTTGTCGGTACTAACTAGAATTTTCGGAGAATATTTTCAAATATTTGTATGTATAAAATTTCGATATATTTTCTGTTGATTGAGTTGCTTTTAACAATTGAATTTCTTTTTTGTATAATCCTAAAAGAGTCTTCCGCTTTCGGCGGCATGTAGAATTTCTTAACCAAGCTACATATAACATAAATCTACTGATGTTCTATCGAAAGAATATTCAGAAAAGGTATTATTTTAACAGCAAAACAAAAGTTATTTGCTTTTCATGCTTTAAATACAATGTACTGTAATGGATCCCACATATTCGGAAATCACCATACTGCGCTTATAAACCAATATCAGTGTAGGAAGAAGTTATTAGGAATTCTAGTGTATTTTACAATAGTCTCAGACATTTTGTAAAACTTTAAGAACTAAACAAATTTGCTGTCAGCTGTATTTAAAGCTATGTTAGTTTCTTTCACAACCATTCTTAAGACACATCTTTTGTAACCGCGAACTAATTCCATAACTAAAAGGTGATTGGCAACAGTAAAGCAACATGAATTGTCTTTGCAACATATAAATGGATGTAGTAAATAGAATAGGTATAATATTACTTTACCATCTTCAAATGCAAAACATTATTTACAAAATTTTTTTTTAACTAATTTTTTAGGCATCATTCTCCATGAAACAAAATTAAAGTATTTTTTAAACAAACATCTTTTTTGCGACCTCTACTGGATGTTTCTCAAAATAGGAGTCTGTTGGAGATCTTGATTATGTCAATAAGATGTACTTGGTTAAGAATATCTCTTATTTACCTGACACAAACACGATTATCTTCGTTAAGTGAAGAGACAAATTCAGCATTTGAAAACAAAGTTAATTTTTCAACAGAGAAAAATAATAATGATGTTCGGAATGCAGCAGCTTCAATTCAATCCTCAGTTTTACATAAATAGTTGACAGATCTGAGAAACAGCGGTCATAACACAATTAATTATATTATATGGAGTCTCAACTAATTTAATTTTTATTAAGCACAAATTCTAACCAAAATGTTTCTGCAATAAATGATCTCTTTAGCTTTATTCGAACTCAGTCAGATTAAAAAAAATCATTCACGAATTTGGACGAAGTGTAAATATAATATTTTAGAATATTTTTGTTGTAAAGTTGAGCACTTTAAAGCAATAAGAAGCCTCCGAATGTATTCCAAACATTCAATATTTTAAGCTTATAAATATTGTTATATTATTATTCCTCCCTTGATGTTAATTTAAGACTTCTTGGACTTTGAACTTGCTATACGCAACGTGTTTTACGACAGCCTTATAAGCCTTCAGTTATCGCTGACGTAGGCATGGATTTTATGAGAACCGTTTTTTAGTTCTATAACATAGAGGTTTTACATTGTTTTAAATGCTGTTACCTCTTCGTTAAAAAGTTCTAAAATTATATATTTCTGCTTCGAACTATATCATCAGAAGAAGTGATAATAAGTACGTCGATGCGGCTTCCACTGAGATTAATTTGAAAGATGAATTTTCAAAATTTCAGACATAGTAAAAATCGAAGAATTCACTTTTAGAGCCTCACAACACGACGCGTATCTCAAATATTAATGAATATTTTGACGTGAAATTTAGCATAAATGTCACTAACAGTACTACCAACTTACAGAATAAAAAACTTACCGATACGAAAAACACGAGAAGTGTGATCACAATAGTAAATGTTCATACTTTTATTTAAAGTAACCGCTACAGCTAACATCTTTCACAGATTGTGCAACAAACTTTCCATGCTGGGTCAACGCCTCTGCCACAGATAAGCCACCTTAGAGGATTAACATGCATAAGTGAATGTATGTCATTATATATGCACCAACACACACATATGTGCTTGAACACATGTAAAGTGTACATATGTACCTTAGTATTTGCAACGTATTTAGTGCCATAGCAGACGTTTCACCAACAATGGCTGATGCATCTCCAACAACAACAGCACCTTTGCACCATTGCAGCTGACGATGGTGTTTAAACGTGTGTACCGAACCCGTAGTAATCTGCAACAAGAAACAAGTGGCCCAACGACATGCTTTGCATGCAACCAGCACTGCAGCCATAGACACTACCGACACGCCTTTTCACTGTTTCAACAGCAGCGCAAAGATTCCTTGTTGTCCGTTGCCGTTCGTTCATTGCTGGCACGAAGCATACAACGGTAGCAGTGACATGATGTGGCAAGTGGCAACTGGCAGTTGGGCTGGTCAGTAGCTAAAATATTTATTAGTCACATTTGTATTGGGAAAATGTTTGGACACGTAAGTGGCTATTTACCGTGCCAGTTGCAACGATCGAACGACGAACAGTCGGTGATTTCATAAAGAATTAAACCTTCGAATGCAACCAAGACAACCGCCACGGAGCAAATGGTCACACCTACATACATATATGTATATATATATTCACCTCTAGAACACTTGGTTGTGTTGTCTGGTCTTCATGCCACATCATTACCATCATTGTTATATGCTATAATTACCATGGACAACTTATATAATATATTTACATTAGGGTGGGTAAAAAAGGAAAAGAAATTTCTTTTTGGATTGGTACTCTGAAAAATTAGTTGATAGACACCTCTTAGAAAGACTCTCGAAATATGAGCCCTTACTTGTAATGGAAAGCTCCTCCCGCTCCGCAGAAAACTTCTACAAGACTATAAGCTTTACAATTTAAAATGATTTTGATTAATTGATTGATCATGTTGGAGGTGTCTAAAGAGATCAGATTTGTAGTTGGAATACTGTCCAGAGCCACCAAAGCACTCATGATATGTAGACAACTACCCGTAGATCCTGGGGCTGCAAGCCAGGTATCATCAAGTGGCTGTTTGTATGTTCGTAAGGCCTATTGTCACTCATGAAGCAGTTGTTTGGGCACCGAAGGCAACACAGTCTCAACAGGTCTTCAACTGTCGAAAGTGCAAAGACTTGATTGCGTCTGCGCTTTATGCGCAATGAGCACATGCCCAATCGCAACACTTGATCTAGTGATCAAACAGGCAGTGAAGCATACCATGCTTCTCATTGCAGCAGAGGGGTTTGGCAAAGATAATTTCGTCTTATCTAATGCAGGCCTTAAGGGAAGACTCACCGCTGACTCTTGTTTCATGAGACGGCGTTACGAAGAGGGTAAACTTCCCAAAGAAGTTTAAAGTTACTCTCGGCAGTAAGGCGAAGTGGAGTGATTCCACACTTAACCTACTACTGACGGGCAGCATTATCCAGTGGTACACTGACGGAAAATACGGGAAAGCATTTGAGTAGACATTGTAGAAAAAATGTTTTCCCAGCATCTTTCAAGCAGCAGAAATTAAACTCTAACGCAACTATCGCAATCAGCGTATTTATCACCACATTCAGCGATAGTCAAGCGGCAGCAAAATCGATCTCAGCTTATAAAGTCAAATCGCTATTACTGCCTATCAGTTTGTAACCATCTACACATGATCTGCATGTCGAGATATAAAGGTGTAACCGCCAATGCGCTGGCCGACGAACTAGCCCACTCTACGGCGACTTCAAGCATGATGGGGCCAGAACCATGCATTGCGGTAGCGTCCCACCCCATAAAGGAGTTGCTCCGCACGGAGAAGAGAGTGGGAAGAGAATTGGCACTGCCAGCAATTCGTGGAAGCAGGTTCAAAGTCCTTGGATCTATCTACGTGAACAGGGATCATATGACCTCCATCGCGATCAGCAAGAAATTGTTCAAAATGCTGGACTTTTGCGTTAAATTTAAGTTAAATTAAGTTGTTTCTACTTTTCGGACATTTCGGACATTTTCATGATATCTCAGAAAACAATTTAAGTATTTTTCTGCCTCACCCTAATCAATATATTGAATGTAAGGGCCTAAGATTTGTCTCATATGTCCATTGCAGCTCGTTTACTTTAGCAAATCGCAACTAAATATGCAATGGTAAAATACCAAAAATACCTCTTCTAAATGCCTGCCACCCCATCACTGCTCTTGATTTACCTTATTGTTTTACTTTGTTGTGACCAAGTGATACACATTGTCCAAAACTGTTTGCTATGTTTTTGTTATTTGTCGTACATCTACACAGTTATGTAAATAGCATGGGAACTGTCATAACAGTACTAGCAGTGATTAGAGTTTAGTGTTCAAGAGAATGGGTTTAACAAACCACCCAATGCAACCGTTCCCACCACAGTCGGCGGTACGCAATCAAAGTGGTTGATAAGTACACTACTAAAATAACAAAAGCAACAAAACTTAAACCGAAAGTACAACAACAAAACTTTTAAAATGTAGCCTCAAAGTAGGGCTTGATTTGTTGAAGATTCTGGTTCGTTCCGCTTTCGTTGTCAGGCATGTTGTGGAATGAGCTAAAGAAATCTTCTTATATTTGAGTTCTTGACTGTTGTTGTGGTCGTCGTACTTAGCTTAGCCTGACATCAAAATGATGAAGTCATCAAAATCACAGGAAAAGCACAAAATAAGCTCCGATGAGCTTTCAATCGTTTGATAAAATTTCAAAATTAAAAGGTTGTAATTGTAACTTGCGTCAACCTGTACCACCTTGTGTGCTCTTGTACGTCCAAAATTCATCGAAATTGGTGAAACAAACTAAGATTTTACCAAAAACGCAATCGAAATTTTCAGAAAGTTACACATTTTGCCATAACATCAACTTCGGTAATTACAATTTTTACCATTATTTATAAATATTTTTCCCACAAACTCTATGCATTGAGGTTGACTTCAGCAATCGTGGATGCCTTATTTCTCTGCATATTATGTGTAAACACCTTCTTTTATCAAAAAAAAGTTTATGTGGAACCAACAACAAGGCAACGATAAAATCTGCGCTGAAATTTTTCACATCGGATCACTATAGGATGTTGCTACCATAAAAGCTGAACGATCAAAATCAAGTCCTTAAATGGAAAACTTTTTTATTTAACAAAATATCTTCACGAAATTCGGCAGAGAATGTTCTTTAAGGCAATGCTATATGAACAAATTGTTTGGATCGAAACTCTACAGTATATAGCTGTTATACAACCTGAGAAATCAGAATCAAGTCCTTGTATGGAAAATTTTTTAGTTGATGGAATGTTTCCACGAAATTCGGCATAGAATATTATCCTAAGACATTCTACACCCTCCGAGAAAAAAACCAAATCTGACCACTATAATATATAGCTGCCATATGAACTGGCCGATCAAAAACAAGTTTTTGGATAGAAACTTTTGTATTTGTGAAGGGTAATTTAGCTTCGGTGCAACCGAAGTGAACGTTTGCTTTTTTGTTTGTTTTGATTTTAGTAAGTAAAGCCTCAAATTAATGTGTACATTTTTATATAAAAAAGTAATTTTTTGCCTATTGTAGTTTTAACACCATATTCGACTTCGTAAAGTTCATTTATTTATTATCCAATCTGCGGCAATAGTATTTCTGCAATATCAAACAAAATGACCAACTAAATAATGTGTTCGATTCTCGACTATCCAATGCTTGGCGAATCGAGTACAATTCGTGGATCTATATCTCTTTGGGTTATTTGGCGGAGCTTACCGATGTCTAGATATATCAGACAAATACATTTCTACCACTTATGCACCACTATTGAAAAGCCGATAAATTTTATAATCGAGTATTTGCTATTATTTGCACTCTCTCTCTTTATATTCATAGTTATTGTAATCAAATGAATGGAAATAATGGCGACTGATGGACTTTGATAGTAACTTTGTCTTAACAATAACCAAGTTTATAGCCATTTTAGAACTCTAATGTTAGCGGCTTTTGTACGATTTTGTTTGTGATAGTTAAGTGGTGAAGGGGTCAAACCATCAACCTTTACTAAAATGACAAAAATAGCTGTACGTGATGGAAAATTTTTGAACTCAAATTCGTAATCAGGACACTCATACCCCGCAATCGTCTTTGTACATCAATCACAAATTCTTCCTTAAGATTTGTTGAGTAGTGCAATCAAAGGTATGAATTTATCGATATGGTAACCTTTTTTAACAATTTTTCCTAAGTTTTAGAAATTACTTGAATACCTCTTTCCTAATAAGAAAGTCCCAAAATATGCAAATGTGTTCTAAATTTTTTTACTCTAGTAAAAGAGCTGACAAATAGAGGTATCGAACCGTAACAGTTCTGAAATAATCATAAAATATAATAATAATACTTTTTTTTTGCTTACTATACGAGTATTTATATTTATATTTGGGTTAATACTGAAACCCAGCTCTTCTTTGCTTCTTAAATTCTTTCAAGTAAACATTCTTCTCAAGTTTGAGAACAAAAAAGTCGCTAAAAGCGGCGGATAGAGATGATACAGAAGAGATTTAAAACATAGTTCATGCCAATTTCCATCGGTTTTCTTGATTTGTGGTACGATAAATGAATCAATAACAAACCACTGACAAATGGTTGCATCGCCTGAGGTTTCCGATAACATTTATTTAGGTTTTGTTAAAACGCAAACTAATTACCAAGCGCTGATATTATGTTATAATGTTTTTTGAAGACTAGGTCTAACTTCACAATGTGCATACGGATTCAATTCTTAGTGGCATTCCCTCTCTTTAGCCAACCCAGAGAATAATGGAATAATACCACGTAAATAAACAAATATCAGGGCAAATAGGTCTAGGTTTGTTGAAAGAAGTTCTGATAATTTAAATTCCAAATAACTAAATTTTTAATTCCGATTTTGGGATAAAAAATTTAAAATTAAATTTTTAGTCAAAATCTTTTTTATTAAAGAACTTGCAACTCTAATATATTAACTGTCGTTAAATACAGTACCAAAGTAAAACTAGTTTACTTCTACTTTATATAATTGCATCATCATTTTTAAATAATTATTTTTTGACTTTTACACTTTCAACCTGATTGATTCTTACATAAATCTCACATAATTATTTTTTGATTTTTTCCATAATTATTTTAAATACAAATCAAAATGAAATCAAACTTCAATTTAATTGCTACAATAAGCGCAAGTACGCCAATTACTGCAATGCCGCTCATACACATACAAGGTACGTTCCAAAGTAAACAGGACTTTAAAAATAAAAACAGAACAAATGGTTTTTTCGGCAAAATCAATTTATTTTATTCAAAATAGTCTCCTTCTGCTTCAATACAGCTTTTTGCACGGTTCAAAAGCATGTCGAACGAGTGTTTTAGCTCGTTGGACGGTATGGCCGCCAGTATGCCGGTGCAAGCCTTTTGAATGATCTCTACGTCTGCATAACGCTTTCGTTTCATGGGCAAATACATTTTTCCGAAAAGGGAAGAGGAGTGGTTAATGATTGAAATGTGATTTTTTATCAAATAATCGGTCACAAGCGTCGATCAATGAGAACAATTTTTGGTCGTCAGTCAATTTGTGTGGAACAAACCGTGCACACACCTTTCTTAAGCCCAAATGTTCGGTCAAAATGCGATAAGTCGTTGTTTTGGATATGATCAATTCCATTTCCATGAATTTCAATGATGATTTCAGCTGATTTTTGATGAATTCACGCACAGTTTCGATGGAATTTCCGGTGATCATGGATTTTGATTGGCCCACATGTTGATCGTCATTTATGTCCTCACAACCACTTTGAAAACGTTGAAACCACTCGTGCACTCTGCTACGGGATCGACAATCATCGCCATAAACTTATTTCATCAATTGAAACGTTTCGGTAACATTTTTACGAATTTAAAACAAAATTTAATGTTGGCTCTTTGTTCGAAGCTCATTTTCGCACCGATAATACAAACATACTGACACTTAAAACACAATAACTTCACTTCCAATCAATGAAATGCCATGAAATTCTCACTGGACAATCGATAAAGATAGCAGACTCTAACGCACTAGTCGGCGTATAGATGGCGCCACCAGGGGGTGCTATATCCTGTTTGCTTTGGAACGCACCTTGTATAAACGCACAGCTCACACACCAGGCGCCACTAGGCGTATACGTAACAACAGCTAGACGTACAAATAACGCAATATAAAGCTTACGAATACTCATAAATGCATAATTATTGGGATTTTGTAGCAAAATGGTAAATAAAATGCATGCTACAATTGCAAAAATAATAAGCCTACAAAAACAATTGCAACAACAAAAGAGCATCATTTAAATCAACAACGCATGCAACACCAACAAATTGCTGCAATTCACACATATCAAATAAGCAGACGCAAGCGGAAGCATGTGGGTGTGTCTATATATTTATGGCTGTGTGCATGCATGTATGTTTGTGTCTGTATATATGTCATGCTTGTATGTCCTTTTGTGTGTGTGCGCTGAGTAGCCGCCACCAATCATTGTGCCGCTTAATGGCAACGAAGGCAAAAAAACACATTCAAAAAGGCGAAAAGCAAATATTTAATGCATTTCGGCATGCGGAACTCACACATATATACTATACATAGATAGTTACGCACACATACACCACCATGCTGTGCTGTGTTTTGCTCACATTTAAAACAATTAAAGCACTATAATACACGCCATAATTTTGTTTTGTGCTGTTTTTTCTGCTGCGCTGCAATTTACTGCTGTCCGCCCGCTGCATATACTCATACACATAACGGCATAAACAAGTATTGCAACCACATTGAAAACGTGCAACAACAACAATGGCAGATTTGTATGCGCTATTATACAAATTATTATACAAATTCAAAGGCGGGCGTGTATTCCGACAGATAATTGCGTGCGTCATTGCATATGAGTGCTCGTATATGTATATGTGTGTATGCATTTGGCATGTGCAGCTGGCTATGTGTGTAATTAAGCACAAATACAGAGCTTTTGTTGAGTTATGCTTCTTGATATTAAGCAACATTTGGCTGCAGCTACTGTGTGTCTGCCTGTCAGTCCGTCGGTCGGCATGTTTTCATTTCGCCCACTCACTGAACACATTTTGAAGCGGTGCTGTGGATTTGTTAATATGTTGCCATAATTAGTATAGGTATCTGGGAGTAAATAATAATACTTACTCCAAAAAGTAGGAATAAATATTCCGAAAAGTATTAGAACCACTGGACTATTTACTTTCTCGAGTTCTTGAATGTTATTTCAATTTTTTCGCTTTTAGTAGGTGTCAAAATACCAGGGGTATTAAATCTTTTTTGAATATTTATATAGTGTTTCGAATATTCCAAAAAGTTTTAAAAGCACTGAGATATTTAATAATTTGTGTTTTATTATGTTTGAACAATTTTTTTCACGTTTTAATTGTTAAAATATATGCAGGGGTACTAAACCTTTCTTTGAAGTTTTTTATTGGGTTTCGAATATTCCAAAAAGTTCATTAGAATCCTAAAAATTGAACTTTATGGCTTTTAAAGATGATGAAAATAAGTACAGGGGTCATAAACCTTTATTCCAGGATTTTTTTTTAGCGTTTCGAATATTCCACAAAGTTTAAGAGTCACTGGACCAATGTTTTTATATATGATTTTTTTTTACTTTTTCAAGGTTTTATTATGGTTTCCTTTTTTTAAATTTTCTTATGGTTTTTTGATTATTCCAGAGAGTCCTAAAATAGTCCTAAAATATTTTTAACGTTTATACACGTTTTCGATTTTTGAAGATGTGCAAATTTATGCGGAGTTCCTAATCCTTTGTTCAGGATATGAAAATATGTGCAGAGGTCAAAAATCTTTTTTCCAGGATTTTTTGAACTAATTTGAATATTCTGCGAAGTTTAAGTATCACTCAACCAATTAATATTTGTCATAATATGTTTTTTTATTTTTCATGGCGTTATTATGGTTTCTTAATAAAAGGAGGCGACAGGATCATTATTTCGAAAATTCCCTTTCAGAACTTTCTAGATGTTTTTAATAGATTTATCGAAATCTAAATTTTTTTAATTTTACCCAATTGGATTTTGATAGTTAATTTTATACTGCTGTAGCTTAAATAAGTCACAAAATTTGAGAATCGCTGAACCAATTAATATTTGCTATTCTGGAGCCATTGTTGGTATATATGAAATTTTTGCCCTTTTAAGGTATTATTTTTTTGTGTTTTTAATAAAAACAGCGTACAAGACATTTATTTACGAAAAGTCTTTCTTAATCTGCGCTTTTAAGATTTTTTAGTAAATTTGTTGATCTAACTCTAAGTATTATACTGTTGGACTTTGAATATGGCACGAATACTAAGAAACTTGGATCTTATTCTAATTTACCATTTTTAGCAGCATTCATTGGATTATTTTGCCTAGTTAAAGCGTTATAAATGTTAGAAGAAGAATTGAGGTGCTAAGCATTGATTTTGGAAAATAAACTTTGGTTATTCAGGCTATTTTTTATTGAACCACATAGTTTATAACAACTTGTGAATGCTGACTTTATATATCTCAATATCCCACTATTTTGGAATCACTGAACCAATTAATATTTATCATTTTGGATGAAATTTTTCGTTTTTGGAGGTCTTACTATGGTTTCAAGATAAAAGCAGGACAGTTAAAGCCATTCTTTTGGAAATACTCATCTTATCTAATTACATTACTTTAGTCGAGCTCGGTATAACCGTAAAACACAAATTTCGAGTTCAATACAACATCTACCGTTATTACAAAGCCTACATTTGTAGTAAAGAACAATCATATTACAAAGTAAGCGTTAGACTAACTCTAACCTAGCAAGGGGAGAAGATTTAAAAATTTCATGTCTTAACTGGTTATTGGGCTTACTATGCTTCTTTTATATGTTTTACATCCGTATTTGAAGTTTTAATAATCCTTTTTACTTCAAACCAAACTAAAAAGCTTGATTAGTATAGTTATACAGGAATGAATAATCGGTTGAACGCACAACTATGGTGCAGCTATTCGTAGAATAAAAATTTTATATTCTGACTTTAAACCACAGTTATCGATTACGTCACATATCTATCGATTTTAAATAAATGTTATCGATTAAAACTCAAGCTTTTTGCTTGTAATTGATAATTATCGGTTTTAAGAATTTTATATTCGAACTTGAAAGTCAAATTTATCGATTACAGTTCGAATTTATCGATTACATTACATATATATCATTTGTAAATAAAAGTTATCGATTAAAATTAAAATGTATCGCTTGTCATTGTTTTAAAAAATTTATATTTTAACTTGAAAGTAAAATTTAATTCAAATTTATCGATCACATCAAAGATCTATCGTTTGTAATAAAAATAAATTAAAGACCAAAAATCATCGCTTGTAATTGAAATTTATCGGTTTTAGCTTCAATTCACAAATTTATCAATTGTAAATAAAGTTTATTGATTAAAATTATCAATATATATATTTTGTTATAGACTTCGAGACAGATTGGATTTTCACAATAAAAAAGCTTTAATTCGCAAATGTTTTTAATATAAAAATATTTATTTAAAATTAATTATAAACAAAACAAGCCAAATATTTCCTACAGGGTTCGTTCTTGCACGACCACACGCATCCACTACAGAGAGGTGTATCCTTGTTGTATCTCTGGCTCAGCTTACTTGTATTTATGAAAGCGCTTTTCTGTTTTCCATGTTTATTGTTGCATCATTTTCTGGTTTTATGGTTGTTCTTGCTGTTGTACATGTCGTTGGCAATGCAGTTGTAATAAATATAGTTTTTCGGTGGTGTATTAATTGCCACCTGATATCCTTATTTAACTCCTGTGGTATTTTCGGGCATAAATTCATATATACAGTCAAACATAAATACATACATACGTACACAAACATACTCATATATGAATATTTATATACCTTTAAGTATTATATGCGAAGTATACGACAGGTATTATCATTTTATAAGGAAATTGAAGATAAACTCTGTTACGAAGACAAGAGGACTGGAATTTACACAGAGTAGTGGTCCAAGTAAATGATATCGATAACAGTCGTAAGCTATATAAATGCATATTTAATATATATGTATGTTGAATTTGTTTTTGTTTCACATACAATTTGCTTACATATTTTGCACTAATTGGTAAGCGATCGATTTCTCAGAACTTAACAAAATATTATTAGCCCTTGCTACACAAAAGGCTTCATATTATTCAAATTGTATAATCACAATTAAACAATCATTCCCAGATAGTAAGCTCTGTATTACAGTTATATGTATGGGTATATAATTTTCATTCAATCTTCTTATAAGTACTCACTATATTATCGTCTAGAAAACTCATTTACTCGATATCAAGTATTATATTATAGACGCTTGTTATATTGATAAGAAGTACATAGCTACATTTATTCTTCTCAAAAAATTTAAAATTATTTATTCGCTCAAATCAATTGAAAAACTATTCAAAAATATAGTTCCGAAGTTTCATTGGAAAACTTTGAGGTTCGTTTTCTCGAAGCGAATTATCTAAACGATTTACTTGAACTAAAGCGCATTTTATAGACAGTTTTATACTCAAGTGCGTGATAGAGCGCTTTTCTAACATTCTTTTTAACAATTTTGATGTCAAAAAACAAGGGTAAAAATGGCAGCTTTTAGAAAATCCAGGCCTACATCCCCAATTTTTCGAAATTCTCAAAACCCCTCTACTATGCATACTACTAAAAGCTTCTTGATTAAAAAGAAAGTGCTTTTTTCATTCCAGTTAAGAAGCCCAGTGAGGAAGTTGACGGCCACAAAAAATGTCAATCAACGGGATCGTTGATATTTCCGCCATTTTGTTTTTATTTTTGACATAAAATAATTTTTATTTTGTAGTTCAATAACCTGTTACTATACTATATGTATATGCAAAAATTCGGATATGATCGGTTTTTATTCTGCCATAATAAAAGTGGAAAAAAATTACCTTTTTTGACGGTACTAGAGGTATCCCTCCCCTTTACTAAGTTTACTTATCAACTACTTTTGAGTAATTGTCAAATCAGAACTTATCCCCAGCCACACTGTACTCAAAAACATATTATAGACGCTAACTCTCTCTCTCTTTCATTATAACACTATGAGTTGCTGCAGTTTCATCGGGAGATTTCATCATATTTTACTTATTCCTTCCATAATCTTTATTAAACCGTTCAAAAGCACTTTTAACTGACATTGTACTTTCTTCATACAATTTGCAAGGCCTTCAGGAAAGCTCCAAGTTATTATCGTATACCTCTAACAAATAGTGATGGAACTGTTGAGATTGTTATTTTTTGAATTACGTTCTTCAACAGACGGAACACATTAATCAAATTAGAGGTACACATATGCCTTTCTTCTCCCCCTAAAATTGCGTTATTTGTGAGCCCTTTCTCCGACGTTTTTGAATAAGATTAACTAATAAATATTATCTTTTTTAATACTTTTGCCTAAAGGAGTCTTTGGACCTAGTCATACCCGCAAGCCTAATTCAGATGTGACTGCTGATTACATCCCACAACTATTTGAGTTTTAGAATTCATTATGAGATAATTTCAGACATAATGTAGATCTTTAATTGAATTCTCTTAAATAAATGTTTCGAGCTGATCCATTAATTATACCCTGAACAGGGTATATATTAAGTTTGTCACGAAATTTGTAACAACCAGAAGGAAGCGTCGGATACCCTATAAAGTATATATGTATATAAATGATCAGTATGTTGAGCTGAGTCGATTTAGCCATGTCCGTCTGTCCGTATGTCCGTCTGTCTGTCCGTATATATACGAACTAGTCCCTCAGTTTTTAAGATATCGTTTTGAAATTTTGTAAACGTTATTTTCTCTTCAAGAAGCTGCTGGTTTGTCGGAACTGCCAATATCGAACCACTATAACATATAGCTGCCCTACTACTTTGACATTTGACAATGTATCTTCACAAAATTTGGTATAGATTATTTTCTAAAGCAACAATGTAATCTCTGAAGAAATTGTTCAGATCGGTTTACTATAGCATATAGCTACCATACAAACTGAACGATCGGAATCTAGTGCTGGTATGGAAAACTTTTGCATTTGACGTGGTATCTTCACGAAATTTGATACAGATTATTTTCTAAGGCAACTATGTAATCTTCGAAGAAATTATTCATATCGGTTAACTATAGCATATAGCTGCCATAGAAACTGAATGATCGGAATCAAATGCTTGCATGGGAAACTTCCTCATTTGACAATATATCTTCACGAAATTTGGCATGGGTTACTTGCTTAAGGTAGTAATATAATCTCCGAAAAAATTTTTCAGATCGGATTACTGTAGCATATAGCTTCCATACAAACTGAACACATAAAAGAAATACACCTGTGAAGGGTATATTAGGTTCGGTGCAGCCGAAGTTAACGTTTTTTCTTGTTTTTCATATCAGTTATCTTTCGTTTTAAAAACTCTATGATTCATCTATATCATTTCATTTTGAAACGCTTTTAGTGACTTTATGACCAATTCCAAGCGACGTAGATGGTAATAAGTTGGCAGTTGTTGTGGTTCTCACTTTCATTCCAAAGCACTTCTTCAAAGATTTCTGGAAAATAATTCACTGGCGACAAAAAATTGACCGCGGTATTTATATGTCACTCTAATCAGTTCATTTGAACGAACCATACATAGTTGACGGTGTCTCACTCTCGCGCTCATATGAAAATTCGATATCAAGCGACGAATAGCGTTGTGAGACGATCCAGCGATATTTTAGTCGTAATCCAGAACTGATTTCAATAATAAGCTTCACATTTTCATAGCATTGTTTAAGTATGTGTTAAGGTTAATATCGAAGCTTTTCAAATTCAATTTTGTAACATTTTATATACTATGTAGATGGGTCAAACTACGTCAAGTGATCCAGGGAAATTTCGCAAAATCCCGGATTTTGAAAATTCAATATATTTGGCATGGTATGAATGAACAAAAATTTTTTGCAGATTTTCCGTGTTGTGGCACCTACTTTTAATTTTTTTTTGGCGTGAAGAACACTTAAAAAATTTCAATTGTTTAACAAAAAATTATGTAAAATATTATTATTTTAACAAATGGATCATGAAAAATATTTATAATATAGCACGAACATTTTTCTTTAACTTCACAAATTTCATCGATTTATCTCCAGTAGTTTATGAGAAAATAATTTTACAATTTTATCGTCCTCTAAATTTCAACCTTCAATAACTTTAACAAAAAAAGAATTTTGACGAAATAAATAACTATTGATCTTTAAGACCAGTGAAACTTGACAATACACTTTGAGCCAATCACAATTTTGGCTATTTCACGGTTCGCTGAAGGTATGATTGCCGATTTGTTACAACGTCCGGCTACTTATTAACTTACGTTCTGTATGCCTATTGGACATGTAAGAACTCTTGCGAGAACAAGTAGTTCAGCGGATCTCCTGAGTTCCACTCTAGGCTAGAAGAATCTTGCAATCGCAGAATAATTAGCTATTGTATAACGCTCACGCGACGTCATACATCCAGCTCTAGGTATAAGAGTGCAATGGGGACTCGGCTCATTCCCAATCAGATGTAATTGGGTCGGAGATGCCTTCTCTTGTGAGCTGACTGGCTCTACAGTTTTCAGCGATTCCGCTGTGATCAGGCACACAAACAAAGTCTGATAATGAAGTAGTAGAAATTGAAAAAAGTATAAACTACAGCTTCCCAAAATCAATATTTCTATAGTAAAATACTCCCTTAATTACCAAAAAAGGTCATATAAGGTATGTTATGTAAGGATAAATTATGTAAATTTTTCTTGAGGGAAAAAGAGATTGTAGTACAAATGGACAGAAAATTTCTTGGTCTACTAATGAAAGAGTGTTGTGTTGAAATAAATTTGGCTTTATTCTTTATATATTCTAATCGCTATCTAGAGTAATCCGTTATTTATAATGGACTTCAACAGCACCACCACCAGTTCGAAATTATAATGCTTAAAATAAGTTTAAATAACTCTTCAATATTTTTATACCGGTACGAGGGTGTAAAACGAAGCTTTCAAAATATCATTCTTTTTTCATTTTCATCTTTTTATTTGAATGAAATATTTTTCTTACGTGTCAGTTTTTGGGCGTTGGAAAATCATCACTGACGGTCAAATTTTCTCTAATGCGATGGGCGGGAGTATAATTCCTTGAACAAATATCTAAATTTATCAAACATATTACAAGCTTTTCATGGTTATGCTGATTCAGCAAATTATTACTTCCCCTCAAGCTATTGAAAAAAAATGTCAACAACGATGCTACCTTCCGTTCAAAAACAATATTATACAGTTGATTTTGAGACCGATTGTGTTGCGTTTTGTCGATAAGCTTAAGCACTTCTCTACTTATGTATATGGTAAATCCAATCTATAGCATTAAACCTAGGTCTTCTCTTGTTGTTATGCACATATAAGGTATTCATGAACGCTTCTCCCCTCGACGAATCGCCCCTCGCTTTAAACCTCATCCATGTCATAAGCTACGAAGGTCACGGCAACCTTGTGCTGCTTTCATTCTAAATTTTTAATATCTACATGCAATGATTTTTTTTCTTCATAAATTTTCTCCCCCTTCTGGGATTACACTCATTATCGATTTTGCATTTTCTCTTTATCATTTTTTAGAATGATTTAACGAGCTGGAAACCGCAATATGATGCAAACAATATAATCACATAATTCATTTGCACTGTTTTTGCTTTTTTTGCTTCTTTATTTTGTATTTGTACTTGTTTGTGGTTTTTCGCATTTTTGTGTTTTTGTTGTTTTTAGCTTTTGTTTTTGCTTTTCACCTAAGCAGCAGTTACCGATTAAGCCAAAAATAATAAGGATGAAAAGGTACGCATAAATATTTGACAATATTAGCATAACAACTAACTGTAAGCAAGCAATACATATACAACCAAACATACATACAACAATAATTACATGCATTTAACTGTATATGTAAATACATACATACAAACATAAAAACCACAGCATAAAAATCTGCATATAATGGGCGAGTTTAAATTGATTGAAATTTCAAGGGGAGTAAAACAGCAAAAATAAAACTGCGATTAAACATGCAAATAAGCAAAAACAAAAGAAACATGCATACAAATAAATGTAATATAAAATAAGTGTATTATGCTATGTGCGCCTGCGTATATCATTTTAAATTAGGCTTTGTAAAGTATTAATTGTAAATAAAGGTAATTAAAGTAATCAGCGTAAATGCTAGGTAAACACACACAAACATACATACATATATATACACGTATGTAAATAAAAAAAGCGTCGTGTATTAACATAAACCATATGGAGATTATAAAAAACCCCATTTATAATAATTCAAAACAATTAACGAATTTACACTAAAATGTATTGTAAGAGTTATACAAAAAGCTAATTCGCATAAAAAAACACAAAATATCGATAAAACTTAGATACAAAAAAATTGCGTATATAACTGAAGTATGCACACACACACGTACATACAATGAAAAGATTGAAAAAAATTCAAGTTTGTTCGTTGGTGCATCGTAAATTATGCAGCGCAATTACATAACAAAATGGGGGTAAGAGTGTAGAAAAAAACACAAATTAATTATTGGCTGAATTTGAAGCGCAAAGTTAACTCGATTAAAAATAATTAATATTACAAATATTATGGTTAATGACAGTTGATTTAAGATTACTGGTTTATGCATAATAAACAGATTAAGGTTAGTTAATAAATATAGAAACTGTAATAATAATTAAGAAAAAAATTCAAAAAAGTGAACTTAAAAATTAAATTTTTGTTTGTTGTCAAACTAAAAATAAGCGAACGTAAAGTGAAAAAAACAACAAAAATATCGGTGTTAGACATTCACTTATACGCAAATACATTTTGTACACGTATCAGTAACTATGCCACGATTTTTTTCAAAATATGGATTGTTTTGAATGTAGCCTACAGGTCAACTGAAAAGTCACTAAAACACTTTTTTTTGGCAAAATTAGTTTTTTTTCAACATAGTTCGCTTCAATAGTGATATACTACTGTGCGCAAAAAATAAGGTGACATTGTATTTATTTTGAAAATTCTTTATTTATTCTTCCAAATCAATTTCATCCCCTTCAAAGTAATCCCCTCCCGATGCAATGCACTTATGCCAACGAATTTTCCAATCTTCGAAACACTGGTTGTAGTCACTTTCTGGGATGACCTACAGTTCCGTCTTCGCTGCGGCTTGAATCTCCTCTATCGTATAGAAAGGGTGTCCCCGGAGCGGTCTTTTGAGCTTGGTGAACAGCCAGAAGTCGCACGGCGCCAGATCAGGTGAATACGGTGGCTGCAGAACGATATGTGTTGAGTTTTTGGCGAAATGATCACGAGTTACGAGGGCAGTATGGGATGGTGCATTATCGTGGTGTAAAAACCAAGAATTGTCTTTCCACAATTCCGGCCTTTTTAGGCGGCTGGTGTTACGCAAAAGACGCATAACGTTCAAATAATATTCCCTGTTGACTGTTTGACCGGTTGGAAGGAATTCATAATGCACAACACCACGATAATCGAAGAAAACAGTCAACATGACCTTGATTTTTGAGCGACTTTGGCGCGATTTTTTTGGTCTCGGCTCTCTTTTGGCACGATATTCGCTCGATTGATCGATTGTTTCGGGGTCGTAAGCATAGATCCAAGTCTCATCGCCAGTTATAATGCGTTTCATGACACCCTGGTAGTCGGAAAGCATCGTTTCACACACTTCAACGCGACGCCTTTTTTCCAAAAAATTCAATGTTTTCGGTACCAGTCGAAATTTGACGTGCTTGAGGCTGAGGCTGAGCCTTTCGATATGCCAACTTCATCAGCAAGGTCTCTAATTGTTAATCGACGGTTTTTCAACACCAAATCTTTGATTTGTTGAACGTGAGCTTCGTCGGTTGAGGTTGATGGTCGCCCTGACGCTCTTCGTCTTCGACACGTTCACAGCCGGCTTGGAACTCACTATACCACTTGTAAACATTTTTTTTAGACATAGCCTCATCACCAAAGGCTTTCTGCACCATCCTCAACGTATCCGCAGCAGAAAATTGATTCCGTAAACAAAATTAAATGCAAATTCTTTGCTCAACAAATTTCGACATCGCAAAAACGAAAAACTCACTTTTAGCAGCTCACAAAACGACACGTATCTCAAACACTAATGAATATTTTGACATGAAATTTGACAGTACTACCAACCTAAACAAAAAAATAATTCTCCAAATCCTTCGACGCGCGCAGTTTAAATTCAAATGTCACCTTATTTTTTGGGTACAGCGACCCTCCTTCTTTTCGATAATAATTTTGTATTACGATTTGTCCTTTGCTTCAAAATAGACCTCTGTTTCTGCGATCATCTCTTCATTCGACAAAATTTCTTCCCAGCGAACTTTTTTTTGAGATCTGAGGACAGGACATAGTCGCTGTCTGAATGATACGGTGGATGCGGAAGAAATTCGAGGTCCAATTCATGGATTCTTGTCATCGTTTTCACTGACTTGTGACACGGTGCATAGGATTGGTGAAAATGCACTTTCTTCAAATGCGATTTTGTCCTTCAAACGGTTCTATAATGATCCTTCTTTTTTCAAGGTATCCCAAATGCAGACGGCAAAACCTTTCCAGCCGATTATTGCGTTGTCCACGCTTTAGAGTGGTTTTAGTGTTTATCGTGTGCAGTCCACTCGGATGACTGTCGACTTCGAAGTGAAATAATGGAGCCATGTTTCATCCATTGTCACATATCGATGCAAAAGTTCGGTTTTATTACGCTTGAACATCTCCAAACAATGCTCCGAATCATCAACTTGTCTTGTTTTGGTCAAAAGAGAGCTCGCGCCGCACTCACTTTGCACAGAGATTTATAATACCCAAAAATTCATGAAAGATGTGATGTACACGTTCAGTTGATATCTTTAGAGTGCCTACTATTTCATTCAATTTTATGTTTTTTGATGTTTTCGTCGGTAATAAAATCTTTTGGGCGTCCACTGTGTTCACCGTCTTTGGTGCTTATTTCACGACATCTAAACTTAGCACACTACCCCTTGATGGTTGGTTTTCCTGAAAATTTTAAACTCGTCATATAAATTTTTTCCGAGAGAAACAATATTTCATCAACTTTGGAAATTGCTTTTATATCAAAGTTTTTATACGAAAAGTTACTTTAATCAAAACGATAGAATTCACAAACTAATGATCAAATAGCTGTCATATTTATACAGGCGTCTCTTCAAGGTTAGGGTTAATCATATGGATTTAATTCTAGTATGGTCAAAGTCGGTTGAAGGGGCAGAGTAATACAGTTTTTTTAAAGGGCCAAAACTATGGCGGTCTTGCATTATATAACAAGAGAAAACGTGAAGCTTATAATGCGTTGAAAAGCAGCCTTTTCGTATTTTGGAGCATCGTCAATTTGCTTTATTATAACGAAAAACAACTCCGAAAGCTACACAGGATTATTAGAAGATGTGTTGATAACTTATTATGAAAACTGTCATGAGAAACAGTTCCCTTTCCAGCAATACTATACTATATAATGCATCCATACATGTTTCGAGACAAACGAGAGAGTGGTCTTCTTCAAGAAGCGTTAAATTGAGAGCCTTTGGGGTATACTTGCTGGTAAAGTAAACTCAAAAGGGAAACCATACAACAGTATTCTCGAAATCAATAATATGACTTCAATCTTGGGATAAGTTCAGGTTAGAAACCTTACAAAGGCTTGCTGACTCTACGCGAAATCGAATTTTTTGTGTCATTCAAAATAAAGGAGGCCACACGAAATACTAAAATTGAAATATAAACTTTTAATTTTCACTGACTTGCTACTCTTTATTGAATGGGTATAAATAAGTGTCCACCCTAGAACACACTGTTCGATAAGAAGAAACAAAAGCGAGATATTTTTAATATCAAAAAAAAAATTGTTTCAATAAATTTAGCCAAAACGAGGTGTACATATAAACGAATATCCACCACTGCATAATCCCTTCACAAAGACTCCTTACAAGAATTTGATACCGATCATTTAGTTTATATGGCAGCTATAAGTTATAGTGATCCGATCTAAAAAATTCTTCGTGTATTGCATTATTGCGTTTGATAATGATCCGTGCAAAATTTTATGCAGATAATTTGGCAAATAAAAATGTTTTCAGTGCAAAGGCTTGAGTTTGATCGGCCAGTTTGTATAACAGCTACACGCTGCAGTTGTCCGATATCGTCGATTCCACTAAGAAGCTTAAGGTGACAAGAGTGCGTATGAAAATTTCATATTAATATTTTAAAAACTGATTGACTAATACGCCTATATACAGACAGACAAACGGACATGGCTAAATCGACTCAACTCGTCAGGCTGATCTTATATACTTTATATGGAAAGAAATTTAATAGTATACCATATTCAGAGTATCAGAGTATAAATAAAGGGTGTTTTTTAGGCATGTAGTTTTCAAGAAAAAATAAAGATCAGAAATTTTGCTATTTTATAAAGAAAAGGGTATACCATTATGTTTTATATTTTTATGGTTCGGGCAAGTGACAACCGCGGCTTGTCCGAATAAATTCCACCCATTCGTGCAAAATCTTGAACTTATTGTTCTTCAGCAAAGATTTGTTCAATAGATATTTTCTTATCTCAGTAATGAAACAAAACGATGAAATGCCAAACAAAAAATTTAAAACAATAAGCTTTTCCGATAGATAGAGCAACTTATTTAACTTTGCTGATTTGGCAGTTACTATGGAGTCTAAGCTAAATTATAATTTTTATATTAATACCATAGCTTAAAAGGAGAAGGTGCTATTAGTTTTTTTAAACGTTGATCGAAAGAATTTAGCGACCAGTGGTTACTAAAACTGTTTTTACAAATTCGATTAGGCCTACATTGCAATCTGGCTCTTTGATATCTTTTGATTACCTAATCCATTCTGACAAGTTAAAGTCCATTCCAAAACGAATGTTTCTTTTCGCCGTATTTTCGTTGATTGCGAGGTTAAATTTCCTCCATACACTAGTTTTTTAAAAATTCATTGTTCGCCTATACTCAATAGTAGTAGGGATATACCATAATTGGCAACTATACTTAGCGACACCGCTCAAAGAATCAGTTTGTAGTTCTTTTATATTGTCTGAAGTTCAATTTAATATAGTTACCGGCTTGCTTATTGATGCAGCTTACAAACTTACTGTTAAAAACGTGTAGATCCCGTTGCATACGGTTTGATTTTAATTCTCATTCCTGCACATTTGGTTTTTCTGATTCACTTCGCAAAATTAAAAAGACTGTATTATTTTATCTTAATAAAAAAAAACACAAAAACTTATTATAACGTAATTTTAAAACTGAGCTGTTGTACTTTTTGTTTCTGTTGCCAAATAGTATTAGTTCTCGCCGCTTAAAAAAATCTCTTGCCTTTCATAACTCGGCTAATTCCACACGTATACGGCTGGCGCCAGATGGACGGGGGAGAGTAACCATAAGTTATTATTTGAGAAAGAAACAGAATCATTATTAATTGGAATTTTTAGTCTGCCCGCTTTTTTTTAAATTTACAAATAACTTTAACACGTGACTTTAAGCAATATTATAATTTTCAAGATAAAAATATCACCATTCTTATAAATTTACTTTCGTCAAAAATATACTTATATCAGTGACATAACCATATGCGTAGTCTATATTACCTGCTCTTTTATCATATTATGACAATTTTCAAAATCATTTGTGTGCATGTACATTTGTATATATGTATATAAACAGCTTGACCATATCACTTAAATATTACCAACGTCAGCTTGTGAAAACTGCACAAATTTTATGGCAAAAGTAAAAAGCACTCGAGGTTATGAAACCGCAAACGAACGAGTGCATATGTATAGTATATGTGTACGTGCATACAAACATACCAATATACACACAAATAGCATCCGAGCATATAAGTCATTATGTATGAGTGTACATATTTAACAACAACACCAAAGGCTCTCATATACACTAGGCATCAAATGAAAGTATAAATATATTAGATACTAGCGATCTCAGACCTACGCTTAAGAATAAATTCATTAAGAATATCATGAAGTTTTCATTGGTAGTGTTTTTTACGTGGCGGGTCCCAAACCCAGCGCACAACCCTTTGTAGGGAATGTTTCGCCTTCTCACTTTAGCTCGCCTTCAAACGGATGTTCTTAGGCTACCCAGAGGATACTTGGTCCAAAGACCGGAAGTCGTGAGCTGCTTGAGCCATATGTAAAAGAGTCGTTTCTGGCCACTCCCAAGTGAATGGTGATCAGAGAACTTTCCTCACATCACCAACAATGTCAGCCTGGAAATCCTACGCAGGATAACTCTTGCCAACAGGTGCTTCGGACTACGAACAAAAACCAAACTCTATAAGTCACTCATAATTCCCGTCCTACTATATGGTGCAGAGGCTTGGACGATGACAACAACTGATGAGTCGACGTAGCGAGAGAAAGGTTCTGCGAAAGATTTGTGGTCCTTTGCGCGTTGGCCACGGCGAACATCGCATTCGATGGAACGATGCGCTGTATGAGATATACACGACATTGTCATAGTTCAGCGAATTAAAAGACAGCGGCTACGCTGGCTAGGTTATGTTGTCCGAATGGATGAAAACACTCCAGCTCTGAAAGTATTCAACCCCGGCCAATTAGTGCCACGTAGCAAAAAGAAGAAACGACTAGCGCACTATTATTAATTCGACTATAATCGCGTATGCGGTGTCTATGCCAGTAAAGAAGAAGAATATATCATGAAGTTCTTAGTACAAAATACGAAAAACGGAAGAAATTCGGAACTTAATTGAAAAAGATGGTATCTGAAAAATACTCCATTTCGATCGGAGGAGCAAGAAAGGTCTTTCAAAACTTCAAGAATCCCTGAAATTTCAACGATGGAGTTGATCGAAAGTTTTGGTTTGAATGTTTCCATTTGTACAAGGCAAAGGAAACTACAAACATCCGAATAGAAAAAAAAACTTGAGTTTGCAAAACAATATCTAAATATGCAAACATTTTGGGATAAAATAATTTGGTCTGATGAATCCTAATTCGAGCTTAGGAGTTCAAATAATTGCTATCGAATGTGGTGTAAACCTTCAGATCGCTTAAAACCGCAGTGCATACAGTGAAGCAGGGAGAAGGTCCCCTCATAGTTTCGGGCTGTTATAATATTCTAATATTTGATATAGATAGTTTAGTTAAAATCTTCGTCCATTGATTTTATATTTTGACATTCTTAGCGAAAATTTTACAATAAGTGCGCATAAAATCAATTAAGGGTCGTTTATATTGGTTGTCAAAAAAGTCTTGCGGTATTTTCGCTAGTTGGCGCTGAAAGCGCGTAGTTCTAGTTTTATTCGTCGCATCGGGTCATGTTATACCTCTTTGGAAAGCTCATTTCACGCGCCAACACGTGTTTGATTGATTGTCGTTTCCTTTAAGTCATTCGTGAGTTATAGCGTCGCAAACATGGAGCAAAATAAAGAGAAAATACGGCATATTTTACAGTACTACTACGATAAAGGTAAAAATGCATCTCAAGCCGCCAATAAAATTTGTGCAGTTTATGGACCCGATACAGTTTCCATTTCCACCGCACAATGATGGTTTCAACGTTTTCGTTCTGGTCGAAGATGCGCCACGCTCAGGAAGGCCTGTCGTCGAAAATTGCGATAAAATCGCTTAATTGGTCGAAAGAGACCGGCATAGTAGCAGCCGTAGCATCGGTCAAAAGCTGGGCATGAGTCATCAAAAATTCATTTCAATTTCAATAAAAAAAAAATCAATAAAAATACCGCAAGACTTTTTTGACAACCCATTATTCCAACAACATAACGACTCCAAACACACATCTTGTCTAGCCATTTTGCTTTTTTGAAGAAAGTTCAATCGAAAAACTGAACTGGTCAGCTCAGTCACCGGATTTAAATCCAATTAAGCATTTGTGGTCAATATTTTTTTAGAAAATTTGTAATGCAGAACAAAGTTATTCCCACCTTACTAAATTTACTTTCAAACCAAACGTTTTGTATTTTTTCAAAAATATACTTTCACTTGACTATCTTTGTTTAAGAGTTCTTACTTTGAAGTGAAACAAAACTTTTTCTTATATTCCTGGAAAAGATATAACAATTTATAATTTGTTAGAATACCTATATATCTATATATTATTGTATGCATTACTAACTATTTATTATAATAAATCTGCATTGAAATGACATCTGTAAAATTTATATGTACTTTCATTTGATGCCTAGTGTATATACACGTACATATGCAAATAAACAATTATAAATATGTGTGTTGGTGTGGCAAATTTGCTTTGCGTTAATTATCAAGAAGCAAACAACAACAAATTAAAATCATTAACTCTATACATAAATGCATAACTATATATAAACAAACAACTGGTTGAAGGCAAAATCAAAGTCGGTTATAAGTATATGCTTACAACCACATATACAGACATGCACACATATACATACATACCCACATGTAATTACATGAAAACAAACAGACCACCATCTTTTCAAAGCGTTAAAGCCATTTTTACATTGTATACAAACATTTTTCTCTCAAATGTATATGAAACTCAAAACAATTCCATATAATCAAACTAATTAATGAAATATCTTCAATGTATTTAATAAGCAGTTGCATATGCATTTAATAAATACAACAAAATATCAGCTGTTACAACAAAAATGTTAATTCGATTAAAAAAACAAAAAAAACTTGATTGAATTGATATTTAAATATAGTTCGCTAAAAGTTTAAAAAATAAAAACATAGTAACTTAATTAATATATTTAACAACTTATAGTTATATACAAAGGCATATAAAGTAAGTACTTACAATAAATATTGATTATGTAATTAAAAGAAAATATTTACTTGGAAATGAAATACAGGACAATAAATGCATACACTGCTAAGTAAAAAAATAAAACAACAAAAACAAAAAATATTAGCATAAGTAAAGCAAATGTAACGAGCGACAAGAACAAATAAATAAGTAATTTACAAACATTTAAAATTAATATCAATAAACAACAACAATTTATCAAATAAAATTAAAAGAACAAAATATAAGAATTGAAATTGATGAGAATTCAACAAAATGTTTTATTTGTTTCCTAGAACTGTGGTTATAGGCCAAATTATGGTCTTACTTAAGGAATTATCAGCAGGTAAGTTGAAGCTTTTTTAAAAATGTCCATTTTTCTAGACACAAATCACTATTTTTATTGTAAAATGATATTAATCTGGCAACACCCTTTTACTTTATTCTTCTTTTTAGTATTTTTTTCTTTGCATAAACTATTTTTTATGCTGAATAAAGTACTCCCGATTTTGCAATAAAACGATTCAAAAAATATTTAATCAAAGCTTGAGACACACCGTTAAATTTTAGGAAGTTTTTCGGTTAACAGTGATTTTAATGATTCACTTTACCTCGGCGCATCACAGTGGGAGAAATGACAAATCTGGCGGCGCTTTGTTAATAACTACGAAAAAAATAACAAATTTTAGCTGTTAAATTATTTATGGAATTAATTATTAATATCAAATACTTTATCAACTAATTTCGGAAATTTGTTTGTTTTTCTAAAATTTTTTTCCTTACCTTGAACAGAGAATATACTCACCCACACCCACGATGTTTTTAACACAAAGAAGGAATGGTCGGAGACCTTATTAAATATTTATATAAATGATCACTATTTTAAGAGATATCGTCACGAAATTTGGTAACAGTCATAGTCTAAGTCAATAATATCGTTTCCGAAGTAATTGTTCAGTTCGGATAACTATAGCATTTAGCTGTCATATAAACTTAACAGATTGAAGTTCTTGTAAGGAATATTTTATATTTTTGAAAGACATTATAGCTTCTGTGCAGCAAAAGTTAACAATTTTTAGGGTTTACATACAAAATATATGAAAAATATAGGAAAGTCACAAATGTTAGGTGTAATTTCTGGCTTTTTTATAACAAATATAATTTTTTTATAAAATTCTCCTATTTCACATTTTCTGTGCTATTCAATAAAATGCTTAGAAAACTATTCCGATTCTAAGATTTGGTAAATACGGCTGTTCGTTAACTCATTCGTATAAGAAAGATCATGAGGTCAACCATATGAATGGTACTTTTAGATTTTGAGGTTATAAAAGGGTCGGAGGGAATCAATAGAGCGTGCATTAAGGCTTTCATGGTATACAGTCGCGAAGTTTTTCGAGTGAGATATAATTGAGTAAATCTATGATCAAGCGCCCCTTCTAAGTTCATTCTTATTGGTAACGAAACATTTTTAATAATACAATATACCTCTTTGTTTCGAAATAGGCATCTAAAACATGAAATATTCGGCTCCTTCAACGGTTTTTTGAAGCAATGGACTCTAGAGCAGCACTTAAGGTCTTGGAACACTAGCCACACAGAGCATACCACAAAAACCAAAAAGCTTCTACTTCTATACAAAAGGGAACCTAGTAATATTGTAGGGGTCATCGCGCTGAAAACGTGGCTTTAGCAGAATGTCCAGTAATATTTTGCTATCCTCAGACTTCAAGTAAAAGTTCACTGGAAAGAACGATACAAATTTTATATTCTGTTATAGGTCAAAATTCGATAAAATTAATAGCCTAAGATACCACTAGTTCCAATGCTCAAGCATATGTGCGAAATTTAACATGGGTATGAACTCAATAAATTTCTTTTAATTTTTCAAATGTTAAATAAACGATTGGCTCGTGGATTATGGATTGTTAGTATGAATGTGTGTGATAATTTTAAGTAACGGGAACCACATTTAAAGGGCAAACCTAGTGTGACAGCTTACAAAAAGGTGATTTTTGGAGATTAAAAACAAATCCAACGGTATCAATTATTTTAAATGTTTAATTATACACATTTTAATATCGGCTAGTAATCTTTTTCGAGTAACATGCCATCTCCGACGGCACTAAAAACAAAGATACTCCATTGCTGCACTGGTTCCGGCTAAAACACCATTCCCTCTGGAAGGCATTGTCCGTACAATGACCCTCGTTCGAAAAACAAACTAACGGTGAGATTTTAAGAATGTAGTATCTTACCAAAAATTTTCGTTTTTGCTTAATAAAGTTCAATTTTTAATTCGATCAGAATCAGAGAACTAGATATCTTCGAAATGTCCTGTTTCGAAAAATCGTATTTAAAATTAAACTGATTTAGCTGATTGAACTGAGCGACTACACTTTAAAAGTCTGTAACTTCAAAAATATTCGAAATATTTATTTCAATATTTAGTATGGTATTTTTCAAGCTATACTTCTTCTTCTTATTTACTAGCGTGGAAACCGCTTACGCGGTTATAGCCGAGTTAACAACAGCGCACCAGTCGTTTCTTCTTGGATATTCCAAGCGAAGCCAGGTCCTTCTCCACTTGGTCTTTCCAACGGACTGGTGGTCTTCCTCTTCCTCTGCCTCCCCCGGCGGGTACTGCGTCGAATACTTTCAGAGCTGGAGTGTTTTCGTCCATCCAGACAACATGACCTAGCCAGCGTAGCCGCTGTCTTTTAATGCGCTGAACAATGTCAATGTCGTCGTATATTTCATACAGGTCATCGTTACATCAAATGCAGTATTCGCTGTGGCCAAAGCGCAAAGAACCATAAAATATTTCGCAGAACCTTTCTCTCGAAAACTCGCAACGTCGATTCATCAGTTGTTGTTATCGTCCAAGCCTCTGCACCATATAGCAGGAGGGGAATAATCAGTGACTTATAGAGTTTTGATTTTGTCCGTGTAGAGAGTATTTTACTTCTCAATTGCCTACTTAGTCCGAAGTAGCACCTGTTGGCAAGAGATATCCTGCGTTGGATTTCGAGGCTGACGTTGTTGTTGGTGTTGATATCGGTTCCTAAATAGACGAAATTATCTACAACTTCAAAGTTATGACTGTCACCAGTGACGTGGGTGCCTAATCACGAGTGCGACGACTGTTTGTTTGATGACAGGAGATAGCTATACTACTGTCGGAAAAAATAGTTAGACTTTTTAATTTAAATATTGCATGAAAACCCATTCATCGAAATATTTGTTTTCTAGGTTGTCAGTGACATTCCTGTTGAATGTCACATCAAATAATCATTCGTTTTTAGTATACACTTGTCTTTCTGAAGTACATAAAGTGTATTCGGCGATTTTTACGATGAGTGAAATTATTCAATAAAGAAATTCCATTAAATTTTGTGTGCGTAATCAAATATCTGGTGCCGAAACGTTCAGAATTTTGAAAAGGTCCTTCGATGATAATTGTTTGTCGCGAGCAAGTGTTTTTGATTAGCAAAAATTATTCAAAAATGGTCGAGAACGCGTTGACGACGAACAACGTGCGAGACGGTTATTAACTGATGATCAATACGTCAATAAAATAAAGGAATTGATGCTTGATAATCTACTATTCACAGTCAGAGATCTTAATGACATCGTTGGAATATCGGAAGGATCAGTGGAAACCATTTTGAAAGATCATTTGGGCCTAAGAAAAGTGAAAACACGATTTGGTCAAAATCACTAAATTTTTTCGAAAACCAGCCTCACGTATCCTTACGACCCGGAAACAGTCGATCAATTGGCCGAATATCGTGGCAAAGGTGAGCCAAAGTCAATAAAACCACATCAAAGCAGTAGAAAATGAAAGTTGCGTTGACAGTTTTCTTCGATTATCCAAACTGTCAACAAGGAATAGTATTTGAGTGTTATGCGTCGTTCGCGTGAAGTTATTCTTAAAAAGAGGTCAGACAACTGTTGGTTTTTGCACCACGATAATGCCGTCACATACTGCATTGATTATTCGTGAGTGTTTTGCCATATTTTAAACAATATCGTGCTGCAACCACCGTATTCGGCTAATTTATCTCCCTGATACTGAGAAAAGAAGGTGTTTTATAAATCTCCAGCGGCAGTGAGGATAGTTTAAATTAGCATATTAAATGTAATCTAAGATATGTCTGAATTGAGTGAAATTAGCGAATATACTAAATGTAATCTAAGATATGTCTGAATTGAGTGAAATTAGCCACTGACTTTCCAACATGAGAATGCGTAGACACTTCAAAAAACGTTAGAGCAGTCAAAATTTATGTTGATAGAACAATATGAGAAATCCGAACCCTAAATAAAGATTTTAGGAGCTTTTTGCTAATATTTTGCACCTCTAAATTATCACTTATGTTTTTTGCTACAGACCCTCCTACAAGCTCCATAAAAGCGGCTGCAATGAAATGTACTTTCTCGGTATTGAACCTTTCTTGTAACCAGTTTACTTTTATTATCTTTAAAGATACATTTCTGTGTTTCCAGAGTCACTATAAAAAGAGGAAAAGCTCTAATTACTTTCAATAAATCAGTGAAAGCTGCAACTTAAAGAAACTTTGTAGTTTTTCAACTGAATATCAAAAGTGAAAATCCCCAATCGTCATAAAACATCAATTAAAACGAGTAGTATTCATACGAGAACTGCGAGCTGTTGAAGAGAATTATTTAATTAAGATTTATGCATACATAAAATATACGAACCAGAATCGCTCCTTCAATCGCAAGTGAGAAGCTTAAAGAGTTCGCTTATTTTCGCTCGCGCATTTTCAACACATTCACATTTTTCACATAAACGGATGGAGGGGGAAGAAATATTGCCCGTCTGTCGCTTATGAGGAGTAATTACTAGCCGTCAGGCAAAAAAACGAAAACTGCACGCAGAGCTTCCTCTCACTCTTGCACTTACGGCGGCCTATATTTGCTTTTTAAAAGTGAATACTTCAATTTCATCGATTTTTTTCACTCCTTTATTTATGTAATTTTTGTTTTTGTATTTCCATTTGCTATCAATTATTTGCGAGAAAGTTTAACAGTATCCTAGGAAATAAGCGCCTTGGTTAATAGCAATGAATGCAGTCAGCGCTGCTGCCACGGTTTGTGCTCTCATTAATTTCACTTAATTATGATGCACTTAAATTTTAGCTTTCGCAATAACGCCGCAATATCATCATACCGCCATTACGGGCTCAGTGGCCGCATCCGCAATGACATTTGAAGGAAAAAATTAAAATTAAATATACGAATAAATGATGGCGAAATTGTTGAAAACAGAGCACGGCACGATTGTAATGTGAATATTTTAACTTGCTTGTGGGTATTACATTCAGGGGCATGTTGGAGATGCCAGGTGAAGTGAAGCCTGTTGTAAATTTTTTTGAAATTTTCGCTCATAAACCAACGAAAAAAAGAAGATAATGGTGATAGAGTAGGACGGTAAAGTAATGAAATTCCAATGAGCAAATTGGGTGAATTCCATAACCAAAAAGTTATTGGGTGCTGGTTTAAATCCAGACTGTAATAAAAGCTGAATTTAACCCATTTAGCCCTTTCGTGAGATTGACTATGGGCATCAGTGTGGATATTTGACTGTAAAAAAATTTTGTTTATGTTAGATCCTGCAAAATATGTTAATGGCTCTAAAAAGGCTTGTGTCTATTGGTCGATAGAAACGTTAACAAAATACGAAATGGTGCTTCGAAACACTTCTATGACATCGCAACAGGTGATAATTCGTGAATTAACGCGAATGTGCCCGAAAGTAAACAGCCGTCGACTGTAAAATGAGCCAAACCCAACAAAAGTTGTTCGCGTACGAAGCACTTCCAAGCAAATTGTTGCATGTTTTTTGAACAAACTGAACATGTCGCAACCATATCACTGGAACAACGCAGAACAGTAAATTCTGAATAGTATACAACCATTTGTTTGCCAGTTGTCTTTCAAGGAATCAGGAAAAACGTCGAAGACGGATCACTCTTCACCACGGCAATGCAAACACTCTCATATCGACGAAAACAACTGCATTTTTGAGTACTCAAAACATCGATTAGATGGGTCATCCAACGTTCAGTCCTAACGTTGGAACGATGGAGTCCTTTTCATGCCCGTTTGTTAAAAATAAACTAAGAGTTCTATCAGCGTGGCAGAAGTATTTCAACAATTGGTTCAAAGGCTCGGAAAAGTAGAGATAGATCTTAATGGCTAATATTTTGAAAAACAAAAAAAAAACTATAAGCAAGCATATAATAAATGCACCTCTGAAAAAGTAAGGTTAAGTTCTGCAGCTAATTTCCGATAAGCAAATGCTTTATAACGTTAAAAATATCCTGCAAAGGACAAGGTCTTGAAAATCTCTCTTAGCCAAATGCAGCATAAGTACTTTGGAACACCTAGAAAAGTTGCAAGCTCAACTGAAATTCCGTCAGACATTAAACGGTACATAATATAAAGTTGAACAACAACAATGACAAGCGATTTCCCTTTATTTTGATTTTTACCAAGGCATTTTAAATGTAATTTTATGGAATTTCAGTTAAGTACGTTGGCATCCTCCATGCAACTCTGCTGGCATATTTAAAGAGTGTCACAACTCAGTGCCGCCAGACACACACACACACACAAACGGATACCTAAATATACGAATATGCGTAAGTGCCGTGGTATTTAACAATAATCCACCGCAATGACACTTTTTTAAAATACAGCAGCTGCAAAGAAATGTCATTTTCGACTCAGGCGTTGCCGTACAGTGGAACGAGACCAAGCAAATATTTATCATATATATCTTGGATATGGTATATCATAAATTTTCTTGTACGCGAAAGGAGTAATGGGTAAATGAAAATATTTAATAAAAACGAAACGTCCCATATGTAGAACCGAACTGAAGTTTAGAATTTAAAATAATTTCACATATGTTATACTATATGTATAGAAGAACCTCACATATAGAGAGGAGCTGACATGAAGTGAAAGTGGTTCAACAAATGAGGGATTACTGTACAAAAAGCTAAGACACTTAAATCTTACCACGAAAATTATTAACTCTGATCAGGATTCTGCCCTTGTTTTGAAGTTTTAAGAAACCGGTAAAGAATCCTGAAAATTTAAAAACAAAGGAATTTTGCAGTTGTGCAAGCTATCTCTAGTAAAAAATTAGCAAAATTCTCACCCTTATAAGTGGCATACATTTCTCAGAGTGTTCTTGAGCGAAGGTTTGCTACCAGATCTATGCCTCTAGAGCCTATATATTCCAGGAATAGGTTCGGAGAGAGTTACATACCAGAAACTGAAAAAAATGGACCGTTCGAATCAACGCCACTAAACGGAAAGTCACTATTCAATCTGAGCATGTTTGACAGAGATGACCCCTAGATGGATCGATGGTTTCGATCATAATATCAGATTATCTAAAATTATGAAAAGAAGATTATGATTTAAAATTATGAAATGTAGTTTTTTCGTCAAAGAGATTTCCTTCCTTAATTACTATTAATTTCCTCAAGACACCCCAAAATGGATTGTAATTGTGGTTTCCGTTATCTCTTATTGTAATTGGTTCCATTAATGTCACTGTTGGATCAAAGTATTTACCGCTGTCTTTACTACGCCGTTAAGGTGCGCGACAGTTAATTTTCCCCTTTGCAGACATCAGCACCGGAATGGTTCAAATACTCATGCAACATGTTGCTACAGAGTATAACTGCTTTGTTCACCTAACGGTTGTATGTATCACCTAAAATTAATCGAGTTAGATATAGGGTGATTTATATATATGAAAGAAAGTTGTGTTAGTTACACCATTTATAACTCAAGAACGACTGAACCGATTTGGCTGAAAATTGGTGGTAAGGTAGCTTAGAACTAGGGTAAGGACATAGAATATTTTTTATTTCTTTATGCTAAAATTCAATACGATTCATAAACACAAAAATTATATTTCAAATCATAAGCATTTGTTCAAAATTCATGTAAGAATAATTTGAAAAGTTTAGTAATTCAAAAATAGAAAGAAATAAGTAAAAATTGTCATATCCATACATGCTTAGTATATAGGCTATACTGATTTTGCTCCTGAACCAGGCAGTTTTTTAAGGAAGAACCCGTCAGATATATTTAATATCACAACAAAAAATGCTATTGACATTTTCGTCGACAAGACATTGCAGATACTTTGCTAGAATAAGGGCGAAGAAAGCAAATGCATCCATAACAAATCAAACGCGATATCTAGGAATAACTGAAGTGTTGATAAAAAGGTCTACTATAATTTAAGATATACAGAAATCTTTTCGAAGCATTGAACAGTATGTGCATACAAGTTCAAACTGATCCTTCCTAAAAAATAATAAAATTGCTAAATATTGTGAATGGTAGAATAAAACTGCAACTAAATACACAGTGCAATGAATTAAAGTGGCTCTGTAATCATTCGATCAATAATATACCACCTGCATCCCAAAAGACTCATGTCATAACCTTGCCAGCCGATTTGTTTATCTTTCCACGCTTTAGAATCGTTTCATAATATGCAGTCCACTAGGCTCACTGTCGATTGGACTCAGTTGATTTCACTGGTGCACAGCCCAAATTAAACAGCTTTTTTCCTCTAAAAAACAATGCTTTATTAACGCACGAATGCTTTTTGATTTATTTTTTGTAAACTATATCTCTTTTATTAATAGTTACATCTTAACTAATAGAAATCATATAGATAGTATTGGTATATATCAGCCACAGTAAAACGTGGACGGGTTCTCTAATATATTTATGAAAAATCAGGATGATGAAACGAGTTAAAATTTTACCTGTTGTTCTTTGTTCCGTGCAAGCTGTAACTTGAGTAAAAATTGAGATATTTTGATGAAACCATAAATAAAACGGAATGCAACTTTGCTGAAAAAATATTTGGACTAAAATACGTATAGTAGACTTTTTACTGCAAATATCAGTCAATGTGTAAGATATATAATTAAAATTCAGGAGTAATCCTTCTCTGACAATGGAATGTCCGTTTGTCAAAAATGGGTGGAATCGGGTTAATACTTCCCATTGCTCTCATATAACCAACGCAACGATTTTTTCAGCTTCCAGATGACTTTGCACTGCATATACCGAGCGTGTTTTACTGATAACGGTATACCTTAATGCTTAAAATTGATAAAGTTCGGCGAAAACTTGACCTAGCACATATAACATTCAGGTAACTTTACTCGATATGATTGGTTATGGTATGTGAGGTACCTTAACTAATCTCAAGGAACATTTTATTAGTATGAGGCGTGTTAATAGTATGTAGTATTGGCAAAAATAAATAAAATCGGGCCGATACTACCCCCAACTCTCATATGGTACATGTATGTATGTATAATGATTTTCGTTTTTCTAAATAACCGTTATGCCGAATATTAAGGTCAGTGTATGAGTTGTATATGTATATGTATATAATATATATATATATATATGTAGATATGTATTCTTTCATGGATTCGTATTCTCTGGTAAACGTTTTGTATG
Organism: Bactrocera neohumeralis; assembly: GCF_024586455.1. Classification (NCBI taxonomy): domain Eukaryota; kingdom Metazoa; phylum Arthropoda; class Insecta; order Diptera; family Tephritidae; genus Bactrocera; species Bactrocera neohumeralis. The sequence continues at coordinate 45,276,512 of NC_065920.1, read as the reverse complement.
AATGGTATTTCCCTGGCTTCTATTCGTGCATGTTGCAAGTTCGGATACACCTGAACTTAGCCCTTCCTTACTTGTCTCTACTAATTATCTTCCCAATTTCCGTACGTATTCAAATATACATAAGCGCATGAAAAGTTACCCAATAAGAAAAAATGCTGATAGCCAAAAGGTAAGCTCGAAACACAATTATCTTTTAAATCAGTTAAAGTATTATAACGGAGTATTAAGATCCTTTCGACGGCCACATCATTAGAATTGAGTATAATTTTGCCTCGCGAGGACCAATTAAAAAATATATAATACTATATATAAGCCTTGGTGATCATTGAGACATAAAACCCTTGAAGACCTCTTTGCATTGTACAAAGATTTTCGCTAATCTTGGTTTGATCGTACATAACTTACGATTTCGTTCTGTTACCTCTGCTTATAGCAGAAACAGCTAACAACGTAAACACGCAGCCCGAATCAGCTGATACGACTTATCTTATGAGAGTGTAAATGATCAGCCAACACCACTTCTACCGCTACAGGCGGCAAGTGAGGAAGGGAGAAGCGGAATTTGCTGTTTCTTCTATTAGTCATAAAAGTCTGAACCCATAAACGAGCTTTGCTCACCTTTCACTCTCTCGCTTTCCCATTATTTCTATTTCACCCTAACTAACATAGTCTAATAAGGCATGTTAAATAATAGTTTGCAGAATAGGCATTAAGTCAATATCCGATAAAATCGGAGTAGCCAATATTAATTATTTTTAGCTTGTAAAATTACTTGCATCCCATTTCCAGACCGCTTGTAAGTGAATCTTTTCAAACACCAACCTCATTGACCTATATTTGCAATAAGGTCTGTTTCTTTTACGATTTACGAAGGACGTTGGAAGTAAGCAAAAAATCGACGCAGTCTTTGAGGTACTCTGAAAATAGGACACGATATATGCCAACTATCGCTAAAGTTTAAGAACACAACTTTACTATGTATTACCTTGAATCAGGACTGGACGATCAAGAGAAATTGGAAAATATTAAGTGAAGATAGATTTACCTTTTGTGGGATCGGTGAGTTCACTTGAACCGTTATACAAAACATTAAAAGAAAGATATGAAATCACCTACAATTCAAACTTATACCACTGGGTATAAAGCTGTATATATACTTACATATGTGTACGTAAATATAGTTGAAGTAAGTACATATGTATGTAAGTTCCTGCAAATATGTTTTTTTGGGCAGTTGAGCCTTACTTTTTCTGCACTCTACGTTATTTAACCAACCACCGGGTGGCAGTAATTAATTCTCTTATTGGTCATTTGTGTCGCTCACGGCCGTCGGAAAGGCTCTGTCAGGAACTGTGTGTGCCAAATACCGTCAATCGAGAATTTGCTTACACTTCATATATACGAACATTACGTAATACATACGTGTACCTGATTTCAGGCTTGAAGCTTGCTTGTTGTAGTTGCTGTGGCTTACGACGACAACAAAAGCGGCAGGGAAAATTTTCAACGATTAAGTGGAGAGAAGAAAAACAGTTGAATAAGCTCCAATTAAACTTCCATACATAGACACGATTATACAAATATAGTATATACGAATGTATGCGATTCGCAGATAGAAATTCGATCCATGAAGTTTTTGCCACCCAGCCTTATTTAAATTGTTCCAAATTGTTTTTTTTTTCGCCATTTACCTAAAACATGCAAAGTGCCATAACTAAGCACTAAATTAAGATATAAAGCTGTTATTTGGTACAGAAGATCACTTCTACCGACAGTGTGAAAATGGATGAAATTGTGGGATAACCCCGCTCACTCCCCATATAACGGTACTGTTAAAAACTAATAAAAGCGCGATAAATCAATAACTAAATACGCCCGACGAGGGCAAGACGAAATATCTCCTGTCATCAAACAAACAGTCGTCGCACTCGCGACTTGGCACTCACGTCACTGTTGACAGTCATAACTTTGAAGTTGTAGATAATTTCGTCTATTTAGGAACCAGTATTAACACCACCAACAATGTCAGCCTGGAAATCCAACGCAGGATTGCTCTTGCCAACAGGTGCTACTTCGGACTGAGTAAGCAATTGAAAAGTAAAGTCCTCTCTCGACGAACAAAAGCCAAACTCTACAAGTCGCTCATAATTCCCGTCCTGCTATATGGTGCAGAGGCTTGGACGATGTCAACAACTGATGAGTCGACGTTGCGAGTTTTCGAGAGAAAAGTTCTGCGAAAGAAATTATGGTCCTTTGCGCGTTGGCCACGGCGAATATCGCATTCGTTATTGTTGTTAACTCGGCTATAATCGCGTAAGCGGTGTCTACGCCAATTAAGAAGAAGAAATACGCCCGACACATTAGATTTTACTATCGAGATAGTATAAGAGAGCTTTATGGGAGTTATTGTAAATTGGCCGATGGGCGTGGCACCGCCCACTTATGCTGAAATCCCATATCTCGGAACCAGACTGACCGATTTCGACAAAATTTAGTACTTGGCATTCACCTTACATTTTTATGTCACAGTGTGAAAATGGGCGAATTGGACTATAACCACGCCTACTTCCGACATAGCGCAATTTTAAATCCAATTGATTCGTTCAGTTTCCAGTACATAAATCAAGAAGGAATTAATGTACCGGGATAAAACTTTGCACGAAAAATGTGCTTAGCGTGTGCTCTCTTGTGGCAATTATTTACATCCAATAAAAAATGTTCAAGCCCCTATACAAGTATACCGAATATTTAGATCCCGGTATCTATAGTTGACTTTTGATCGAAAATATCGGTCAATGCGTCAATGCAATTAAGGAATAATCCTTCTCTTATAATTCTATATCTGTATGTCGAAAATGGGTTGCATCGGACCAATACTTCCTTTAGCCCCCGTATACCTAATATAAAAATTTTCCAACTTCGGAGTGACTATGTACCGCATATATCGGCCAATATGTGAGTTATCCTAATGAAAATAAGAGAGCGTGTTTTATTCATAACAGTGTATCTTTGTGCCCAAAATAGATAAATTTGAGCGAAAACTTGGCCTAGCCCCTGTATAGCTAATATCAGGATTATCGAACATCTGGCTAACTTTACTCCATAAGGTATTTCCCTGGCTTCAATTCGTGCAAGTTGTATAATAAGTATAAAATGTTCGGTTGCACCCGAACTTAGCCCTTCCTTACTTTCTTAGTATAAAATCCTATTTTCTAACATCACACAGCATGACCTGATTATTATAGTCGTAATAATCCGACACCTGTAAAAGTAATGAAAATATAGCTGCTGTTCAGGAAAGTGTTGCTGAAGACCGCAATTTATCGATTCCAAGGCGTTCTCAAAAAAACCACAACCTGGCGGATTTTATGAAAGGATTTGGGCTGGCATCCACATAAAACTATGCACACTCAAGAACTGAAACCATTGGATCACAGTAAACGGCGTGAATGTGCTGATTTTCCCTTGGAACCACTTAAAAACGATAACGATTTCTTAATAAAATCATCTTCTCATCAATTCTGGTGCAAGGAAAATACACAAATCATTCATGAACAACCATTACCTTCACCTAAGTTTACAGGAATGATCTGTACGTACTTCTTTCGAAATAAAGCTGATGACACCGTTTCTCTCAATGGAGAGCGGTGTAGATCGATGACAACCAACTTTTTATGGGCGCAATTGGAAGAAGTTGATATTGACAACATCTGGTCCAACACGTGCCACACAGCACATGCAACAACCGAATTATTTCGAGAAAAGTTTGGAGAATCGATTATTTTAAAAAATTGTGATATTGAATGACCTCTAAGAAATTATTTTATTTATAATAATTCATATAACAAAAAAGAGTTTTATTATATAAATACATAAACGCAGCACTGGCTACGAGGCCTTCAGCCGTCTAAGAAAATTAATATTTGGTATTTAGTAATAAACCAGACTCTCTTCTCGCCTTAGAAGTCAATATAGAACGTTCTATTCATTATATACGACTTGATTTAGTTGAGAAAGCACTCGAAATTTGGGTTCATTCGTTCCTGCAAAAAAATCATGGATACCATTTCAATAATATTGTATTTAGAACTTAATTGTATTGGTTTTAATTGACATTAAATAAAAAACATTTGAATTTCCTTAACAATTAGTGTTTTGTTTTTTAAAAAGAAATCGTATCACTCTCATTGAAAAACACTATACAAGCTCTGTCGCAAAAGAAACAGGACTGTTAAAAAACAACAAAAAATTTATATTTTTCAAAAGTTATATTTTTTTATTCAAAGTAGTTTCCTTGTGCTTCGATACACCGTTTAGCCCAGTCAATTGGCATTTCAAATGAGTGTTTAAGGTAATTTTTCGGAATGCTCTTGAGAATATCGGTCGTCGCCTTTTGGATAGCTGAAATGTTCTGAAACCAGTGTCCTTTCATGGGCAAATGAAATTTTCCAAATAGGTAAAAATCACAGAGTGCCAGATCAGGTGAGTAGGGTGAGTGATTAATGGTTAATATGGAGTTTTTTGTCAAAAAATCAGTGACAAGCGTCGACCGATGACACGGCGCATTATCGTGCAACAGGCGCCAGGATCCTGCCTCACGGTATTGTGGTCGAACACGACGAATGCGTGACAAAAGACGCTTTATAACACCAAGGTAAAACACAAGCATTAATCGTTTGGCCAGGTGGGACGAACTCTCGGTGTACAATACCCTCGGAATCGTGAAAACAAATCAGCATTGTCTTTATTTTTGACTTCTGAAGACGACCGACTTCTGATCTTCACAGAGGTCCTCACAACCTTCTTGGAATCGCTTAAACCACTCATGCACATTACTACGAGATAGGCACTGATCACCATAAACTTTTTTCACCATTTGAGATGTTTCAGTAAACGTTTTCCCAAGTTTAAAACAAAATTTAATATTTGTTCTTTGTTCAAAATGCATTTTACGACCGATGACCAAAAGCTGCTGTCACTTTTTGATCGATAACATCGATTGTAGTTATCCAATTGTCTTAAAATTTTTACGAAATGTCAACAAGAGATCACACTTTTTATTTCATATACCCACCAATAGGTGGCGCCACCAGAAACATTTATATTTAAAAAGTTCTGTTTCTTTTGCGACAGACCTTGTATATTCATTGACTTCGTTAATGGTGCACCTACGAATAGAAAATTCGATGAGATGACTATTAAAGTATTTGGCTAAGTATGGCGAATATTGTAAATACCGAACAAGATATCAGGAATACCAAAGTCTGCTTTGTGAAAATCAATTGGAGTGGATGGTATAGCAAAAAATATGATCCTTCAAAATTTCAAATTGTAGAGTAGGCTCAAAAAAGCATCTAAACTTTTTTTGACGACCCGGGTTTCATAGACTTAGCTGAGTAATTTATAACATGACTATTTACGAACGAGATAATAGAAATATTTATATTTTTTAACAAAAATTGGTACTATTATATATAGATATTAACTTTTTATTATAAAAAATTTCTTTGTTTTAAATTTAGTTGTTATTTTTCCAGATACGTGCCAGTTTTGCTCTTTGCGTAACCAAACGCCTATCTTCAGACATTTAAACTCCGGACAATGTCGGCTAAATTAAGGCATATCTCGAACGTAATGAGGTTCCTTTTTTTAAATAAATGAGAACAATAACAAATGAATGCAATTTTACGAAGGTAAATATTTTTCAACAATATAATTTGTATTTGTTTTCACATGTTCGAACTGATATGTATCCATGTAAATTAGGGTGGATATAAAGAGAAATAAGTAAATTACTGAAGAATAAAGCCACAATTACCGACTTAATACGACTATAAATGAACGAATTATATTATATTGTAGATATGTTTCTATTTCAATTAGAAAATATTAAGGAGTAACGTAAGGACTATTTAAAGCTTTGGTTTTTCTATGAGGGGTCAAATTAAAACTTTTTTCAGTTCAGAATTTGTTCTACTGAAGTGAAAGCCATAGGAAGAAATTTATAGAATTTTCGAATATTTTTTTTTCTTTACTTGGTTTTTTTACTCTTGTTTGGGAAAGGGCGGAAATGTTGACTTTTGAAGACCTGTCATAACTTCATGTTTACGTAATAATATTAACTGTAATAATATCGATATTTAACATTAGATGAGAAAAATTAAACTTTATGATTATTTTTGAATTCAATAAAGTCCTGAACTTTGCGCTTTTTCGAGACGCCTTTTAATCATCGTTTGGAACAAAAATTTGTAAATAATATATTTCCCCATGCTGTAACATATCGAGGGGTTGAGGCTGAATAAGTCATGAATTAATACTTTTTGACACCTCCCTAATACTCGTATATGTATTTATATGTATATAATAAAGTCGTATCGTGATTGCTATGAAAATAGCGCGTAAATAGCGTAATTATGTCATGTATGAATGCCGAATTGCATCTGTTTCATGTCGCAATTAATGACCTTTCAGTATGCTGATTGTTGCAATGAAGTGGCCGGACATAAAATGCTGGGTATACTTGCGCTGATATTGGACTTTGAGTGGCAGAGAGCATGCCAGAAGCGTGTCACTGAACAGTAGTTGTATGCGAAATGGGGTCAAAGTGCATGCGAAACAAGCCAATAGCTATATTTCTATAGGAGTCTAGATGAGTAATGATGCACCAATGTGTGTACATATGGCTGAATGCAAGAATGAGAGATTACATCCGCTCCGTTGAATAGTTGGAATCTGTGGAAATTTGCACAAAAAACAGCAGAGCTTTGGTTCAACTGTAAAACTATGTAGAATATCCTTATAGTATACTCCAAATTTATATTTTAAACAATACTAAAAAATCACCAAAACTGGTCAAGGAGTTCAAAATGTTGATTCTTTAGTAAAATTCTCACTGGACAGTCGATAAAAATAGCAGATTCTAACACACCAGTCACATATAGATGGCGCCACCAGGGGCCGCTAGATTCAAAAAGTCCTGTTTACTTTGAAACGCACCTTGTAAATATATTTCACATATAATTGATTACGAGTATCAAGTTACTTAAGAAATGGAGTCACATTTCTCTCAGGGTTAACCAAATATTTTTCTTTCCTCTTTCTTGCATTTTAGAAATTGTATTTTTTTATCGAGTTGAATTACACTACTAAACAAAATTGAAGGAATAATTTGCTGCTGGGTGTGTGGGGTCTGTGAAGTATTTGAGGTGCCCTGATTACGAATTTGGGTTCGAAATTTTCCATCAAGTACAGTTGTTTTTGTCATTGTAATAAAAAAGGCTCACCGCGACTCCTCCCCATCCATGTATCCCCCGTCGGTATGTATGTAAGTAGAGAAATATCCGCCACTTGTAGCCTCCGCGACGCAGTAATCCAAGTTTGCCGTAATGCTGTTGAAGGAGGATGGAATTTTGATGGGTCCTTATTCGGACCCCATGCCCAGATGCCCAGCTTTTCTGATAATAATGAATTACCTCACAGTAATCGAAAATAAACTTAAAATAAACTTGAAATGAGACAAAAAGATGGCGTTCTTTCGAAGTTTAGTTACGAAATCAATTTATACGCATTGGCTTTCTGAGAAAATTAAAAATTGATCTGTCCAGCACATCACGTATTCCCTTAACACATTCGTTTATTATAATATTATTATCACAAATATTATAATTATCACGAAGAGGCATACATATATACGAGAGGTTGATATACGAAGTGGTATATAGTTAAAGCTTTTCCTCTTCTTTTAAATATTCGATGTTTAAAATATTAAAACCGAATTAGGCAGTAGTGTAAATATATATACACAACTCAGGGTTGCATTACAAACTATGCAGTAATTTACTATCGTTTTTCATAAGTCAAGTGAGCGATTATATACACTTTTCTTCTATTAGATGTCTTCAGAATGTATTCGATGTTTATTTTTCAGTTATTCTTGAAATGGATTTAAATAAATATCTATATAATAAAATATCTTCATTTTTACATATCCCAAAACAGAAGTAAAAAATTACAATTTATCCATATGCACTAAAAAGTACTTTTTATTCCTATAAATTTCCACACCAAAAGCTCAGTAAAAAATGGTATATACATACATATACATATATGCATGTAGGTCTGTGCCAACCGTAACCATCAATATGAACAAAGAAAAACTCGAGTAAAAATATTGCCCGTTGTCGATTTTGCTGAGTTGGCAATTTTTGCGGTATTAATTCGGCAGCTGGCGTTTCATTGCACTGCGACGCAACTACGAGTATGAATGTGTGTGCACACTGCGCGCTCACTCTGCAGGAAATTAGTCACCAACAAGCGTATGGAGTCCTAAAAATGACGGGGAAGCGTGTTTGTGGCCTTTAAGGAGATGCAGCTTTGGTATTACAAACCAAAGCACTTTCCTGATATGAAATGTAGACCAATATTAGAGAGAACAATCTGTATCTCTGTATTTTGCAAGTATGCTATTTGTATAAAAAATAATTACCAAACTACCGGTTCAATGCAATTGGACGATTTTAGAAACAATTTAGTTGGCTGAAGCTGCAACATCAAAAGGGAATGGATGATATTTACCGCATTTTTCAGAATCTTATTCTCTTTCGTAACTTCTGGTAAGGCCTTTATAGAATCAGTCATTGAACAAAAATGCTAAGAAGTACCCAAAAATTACAGATATTTTTATATTATATACAACAATTTCGTCCACAATGTTCTTAGAGTGGCTTTGACAGAAAGATTTATTCATTTGTGGCATCGTGATCAAAAGATGTGCATGATTTTTAAATGCAGATAGGATCATTCGAATTTGTTGACATTGAAATCTCGTCAAAAATTGAGTAGTAAGCCTAAATATATGCAACGTTTTTTATAAAGTTAAATTGATTCCAGACAACACGAATCAATCAATTTATTGAGAGAAACTTTTGGTGAGCGCATTATCTCGCCTCGTGGGTCTGTAGCGTGGCTTCCAAGATTGTGCGATTTAACACCGCTGGACTATTTATTGTGAGGTCATGTGAATTCGTTTGTCTCCGCAGATAAGTTTGACGATTGACGTCTTCGAATAGAATATTCGGCGCTTTAATGCTGACATACGGCCCAACTGCTGCAAAGAGTGTTCAAAATTGCTGCAATTTATTCGAACCAGCTGCAGCGATCACTTGCACGGATTCCCGTAACAGCCTTAAGTTACCGGAATTGACCCAAATTTTATCCGGCTAAGGGCTGTACTTTCAAAGATATAATGTCGTTCGTTTCGGTTAGTTTAGAATAAGATTGTTATCACTAGAGAAACGCTTTGCAGCAGGCTTACTCCGTATCCTTCTGACTCGTGCTGGCATTGAGTCCAACCCGTTTCCGGAGGAATTTTTCTGCTGCATCTGCGCCAAAAGGCTCCATTCAAACTCCACCTCGGTTAGGTGTAATACATTCAATGGATGGAGCCATTTTAAGGCATGCTCAGGCCTTAATTCACCCTGGAAGTAGGCCATGAGTTACATATTTACGTGTCAACGCACCGACCTTAGCTTTACTCTCATTCCATATGTACATCAAATTCGCAGTGGAGCCATTAACACCTTCACCGACTCCCTGTCAGTGAATTGCGTACTTGGAGTCAAACCGCCACCCATTGCAGACGAAGAACTCGAATTGCCGCGAAAATCGAGAGGGAGCTGTAGCAGTACTGTAGCAGCTTAACTTACCCATCCATATAATTCTAACGGAGATAAAGTATCCATTACAGCAACAACAACATCATTTGCACGAAATTATGTTTAAAACAGAATGACAAGTACTTATAAAAAGCTAAATTCTTTGCCAAAATATTAAACTATGTACATTTGTTTTTTTCTTCTGGAAAACGCACGCCTAAATATACACCCTGTTCAAAGTTCCGAATTTATCGTACATTTTTTACCCGTTTTTAATGAATGTTATACCAGAAAAGGTCTGTAAAAATTATTTTATGCGAATAAAACTGAATTCGGAGACTTTTTCTGGTCCAATCAAAGTACAATATATGTATGTACAATACAAGGTCTGTCGCAAAAGAAACAGAACTTTTTAAATATAACTGTTTTTGATGGCGCCACCTATTGGTGGGTATTTGAAATAAATAGTGTGACATCTTGTTGACATTTCGTAAAAATTTAAAGGCAATTGGATAACTACTATAATCGATGTTATCGATCAAAAAGTGACAGCAGCTTTTGGTCATCGGCCGTAAAATGCATTTTGAACAAAGAGCAAATATTAAATTTTGTTTTAAACTTGAGAAAACGTTTACTGAAACATTTCAAATGATGGAAAAAGTTTATGGTGATCAGTGCCTATCCCGTAGTAATGTGCATGAGTGGTTTAAGCGACTCAAAGAAGGTCGTGAGGACCTCTGTGACGATCAGAAGTCGGTCGTCTTTAGAAGTCAAAAATAAAGACAATGCTGATTTGTTTTTACGATTCCGAGGGTATTGTACACCGAGAGTTCGTCCCACCTGGCCAAACGATTAATGCTGTGTTTTACGTTGGTGTTATGAAGCGTCTTTTGTCACGCATTCGTCGTACTCGACCACAATACCGTGAGGCAGGGTCCTGGTGCCTGTTGCACGATAATGCGCCGTGTCATCGGTCGACGCTTGTCACTGATTTTTTTTTTGACATTAATCAAAACTCACCTGACTGGCACTGTGATTTTTACATTTGGAAAACTTCATTTGGTGAAAGGACATTTCAGCTATCCAAAAGACGACGACCTATATTCTCAAGAGCATTCCGAAAAATGAACTTAAGCACTCATTTGAAATGCTAATTGACCGGGCTAAACGCTGTGTCGAAGCACAAGGAAACTATGTACTTTGAATAAAAAAATATAACTTTTGAAAAATATTAATTTTTTGTTTTTTTTTTTAACAGTCCTGTTTCTTTTGCGACAGGCCTTGTATATACTATATATAGTAAATCTTTTCTTACAGCACTTATTGTATGCAGATAAATTATTTTTTGAAGCTTGTATGGTATTAAAATCATCATCAATCATTCCATGATACCCGTAACCGTAATGGGCGAAAGATGGACAGAAACTTACCAGTTCCTGACTGGACACGACCGCTTTAGAGAGTACTGACACAAATATGGGCATAACGACAGGTATGACTGCTCTCATTCCTCACATTCTTTTTGTGTTCACTTTATACTGACGAAATAAAAAAAATTGAGGAACATCTGACTGAAAATATAGTACCCCACATGATCAGATCTCAACAAGTATAGAACCGGGTAGAATAGAGTGTGGCAGCCCTTTTAGAGTTAAAAATAAAAGACTGGCATACTGACGGAGCGAGGCGAACAATGAATCAAGGTTAGGTCTGTAAAGTCTAAAGCCGAATAGCTTAACCTTGTTATGAAATTCCAAACGGCAAATTAGGTGCATTTTAGGGATTAGGACGAACTGTGCATACCGTATGCAATATTGAAGATGATTCTCCCTCCAGTAAAAAAAACAAACAAACAAATACTACGTTATGGTAAGTACTCGTACATAAATTTATTTGCATTTTTATATATATAGATTGTATGCAGTCAGCGAAGCCATTAGAGTCTTGAATGCAGTGAACTGCAAAACCACCACCTTATGTACTCATACTTACAAATAATGTAGTTATATGTATGCATATATAAACATTTGTACACAGACAATGACTTCCTACGCTGACCGGATGTCCTGTGTAATATTAGCTGATGCTAGCAAAAGTAACTTCACAGCGAGTGTTAATACATAACTAGTTAAATACATATATTTACTTGTACGTACATATATACATATATAAGTACATATGCATATATATTTATGCGATAGTAACGGCAAGGGCAATGGTCTGCCAAGCGCTCCGCTTAACTATCGTAGCGTATGTCAGCACCGTTGTCTAGCCCGTTGTCCTGTCTTTTAAGCATTTACAGATAATAGCGCAGCTGTTTCACACCAATAACTGCTTTTGCATATAACATATTGAATTCACTCGCGTCACACTTGTAATGTCGCCCTCTGCTGTCCGGCGACGGTGTTGCACCGCTCTCGGGGGTTTCTTTGTTACACGCTACGGCCAATAAAGTTGAAAATTGCCATCAACAATCGTCATATAGAAATTCTGCAATGCTTGGCTTTTACACGCTTATATACAAATGTAAATAGAGTAAATAGTTTTCTGTGGCTAGGGTTTCCATATTAAAGAAAATAAATACGATGATGTCCTGCAGCTCGCTTATGCAGTGGCTTTAATGAGAGTGCTGAAAATATGAAAGGAAGTTATGAAAATTGGAAATGATTGAATAAAAAAACGACAAGTAAATACAATAATTTGTATTTCTCTGGATCTTTATAGTAGCATATTAATACTGGATGCTTCATTTAGAGGCAAATTGCATACTTTTGGGATCTTTCTCAGAATATATTTATTATAATGCGCCTAAAAGTATGTATCTGTAATTAAACGATACGGAGATTAAATGTCTTTACCTCAGCTGGAAATTTATTCGAGCTTCGGTTGAATCGTTGGATTGATTGATTGCAAAGCTATGCTATTTAAACGTTTCATAATTTTAAGCGCATCTTTTTGCTGAGCTGTTTAAACTTGTGATCGCCTTCTTAAAGTGTCGCTCAAATTTACTCGTAAGTTCTTCTTGGAAAAGTGTCTACAGATACCTCACCGTATACTCTTCTTCACCTTTGCGTATTGGTCGACTACTTTTAGGCGCATATCACTTTTAATAATATACTTTTAGGAGAAATTTGTATTATCTTTATAGAACTTCGGTTTTTTATCTATTAATAACATTGGTTGGCTTTAAACAATTAAACCCTACCACATCCAGTCATAAATGAACTACCAAGGACAACGGTTTTAAACTATTCTATTATATCTTCCTAACAAAGTAAAAATATACCTAAAAATATATCCTGGATTTTAACCCTCGCTCCAAAATATTGCATATTTTAGTTTAAAATTAGGAGCACAAAACTACTTCTCTCAAAGTAGTTCTCGACCTAACGAGCTTCTTCACTACAAGGAACCTAAAACTATCCCCTATTAACTACATATGTACAATGCATCCACATTTACTAACTGAAAAATTTAATACCGAGTCAAAAACTAAAAGATTTTATTGTTTCGTTTGATGTCATACACGCAGCAAGGTCCTCCCAAGGTACAGCAATACTAAAAGGGTTAACTTCACAAAGAAGTTCAAGGTTATCCTTGGCAGCAAGGCTGAATGGATTGATACAAAACTGGCAGATGAGCTCGCCCGCTCCGCAGCTTCCACTAACACAGTAGGACCTGAACCCTTGACTGGAGTGGGTTACCATACCATAAAGGAGGTGCTCCGCAAGGAAGAAGGAGTAGGCAGGGAGAGGCATTAGCCACTACTAATTGGCATGAAGCATTCCAAGTTGCTACTGCGGGTTACAGTCTCAAAGCAAACAACCTCCCTAGGGATAAACTCAGACTACTGGTCGAATTTTACGCTGGCCACAGCAATCTGAAGAAGCATATACACTACAAGGGCCTAACTTCTTGCGTAGGTTCTGCGACAGAGAGCCAGCCTGAAACACCAGAACACTCGCTGACTGCACAGCACAAAAATATCCATCAATATGCTAGGGCTAGGTGATTTAGGAGAGGGCACAATAGACTTACGGTCGCGGTGCATTTCTCGTGTAATAACAAATTAAACAATGTAGAGTCAGTAGCAGAAGTTTCAGACCTGTCAGAACACCGCGCTTCGAACTATCACAGGATTTCTAGGTGTCCCCTATCGAATAACTAATAGTGAGACTGTTATACTTTCAGTCGAGGAGCGTAACACGTACCTCTTCAAGCAGTTTCTACTGGGATGCTTTGCAGAAATCATCATTGCAGTCATATGCTTGTAGCGTAGTCGTCTCCTAAGAGTATCAAAAGAATGCTTTTACTTTACGTCGGCGAACAACAGCAATACACCGACGTAATTTTGGACGCGATCAACTTCAGTTTTCAGCATCACCAACAAAACTTATTTACCAAGTCTCTTTGGTCAGATCTGGCTCGTTTTTGTGTCCTTCATAATAGGAGGAGGCTATGACACAATTTGCAATGCGGCTTACAGCACACTAAGTGTTATTTTTCTGGAATTCAATATAAATATAAATAATGAAATACTAAATGAAAAAAAAAAATATTTATTACTTTTAAAATTTAAACACCATAAAATAAATTTAAATTATATAATACTGTAAAGAAAAAGCATATTCGAACTCATATTGTCACAGTCCTCACCCATCTTATGCTTATGGTCAGACGTCGTTAAGGCAGAAATCCTGTCAGTACCAATATCAGTAATGCAAGAGCGCCGAAATCATTTGTCCTCGGTCGAAAAATTCCAGATGTAAATTTACATGGCTTTCGATACCAATCAGTAGATTTCAGTTATTTCGTATATCTAAATTTCTTTGGATCGGCTTCTACGCATGTAGTATATAATTTATATATAAAGACTCTGCTTCCATTGATGGATATTAGTAGACAGAGTTCCAAGGTTATCAGAGGTAGATCCAATGATGAGGTATTTTGTATAGTGGCTAACTTATTCCGATATTGTATACGTAACAGATATTATTTATAATATTTTATCTAAAACGCTGTTGAAAATTATTTTCACAATTGATGAAATTTTATGCAATTAATTATATAAAAATTTAATTACATTTATTATTGAACGTTTCAAGGGGTTCACATCAGTCTTTCTTCGAACTTGAAGAAGCTTGGTTGTCTCTCGAGTTGAGAAAGAAGAAAAAAATCGGCTCACAGGGCTTAAAATATCCTGGATCTCATAATGATAGTCTATTCATATTAAGCCTCTGCGGGATTTGAATGCTGTTTAAAGTTTTTTTATTAAACGATGCGGTTCAAATTGAACGTCAAGTCCTTCAATCAAATCTTAAAACTTGAACTCGTTGTGAGAGGTTTAGCTGTATTGAATTCCGTAAAGTTCCCTAAATACTATATCCGATTCACAAATGCTTTAGTAGTATTTCTATAATGAAAATACCTTCTGCAGTAGTACTCATTGCACGATATATGTACATGCTACGGTGGGCTTTTTTATTTACCTTTACGTATGGCCAAATCTTCTTCTCTTTATTGACGTAGACAACACTTAAGTGTCTGTCAGTGACATCTGTATATTCGGCACCTGAAATAGTACTATAGCCGTCCATTGAGAAACTTTCTGGAAGTAAAGCCCAGATCTCGGTAAAGCACAGAGTATCAACAGAACATAAATATCCAGGCGTTGATTTTCAGCTAAAAATCTTTAGCATGTTGCCAATACTCTTTATGTTCTCAATCTATAAAATTCAGTTTTAATAAAAAGCTGCTGTTCAAATGGGTTCGGTGAAGAAAATTTCTCAATTATTTGCACTTAGCGAACGAAATTCGGGGCTCTGTTACATCCTCTAAATGAGCAGCAGCTTGAGTGTTTGTTCCACCATAACTTTTATAAATCGAGATGGCTTCAGGTGAAATAACCGAGAACTGTCTAGTTTCTGTGGTTATTTGTACATTTCACTTGTATTTATACTAGGAGGATACTTGACGTACTTATGTATGTAACTTTCAAATCTTGACTTTGCAAATTTTGTCCTACACCATCACTTGTGCTTATGTTGACGGGAACCATTTATTTAAGTGAAGCTTCCTGTACATTAATCTATCCTGATCCATATTCTAATGCCATTGGAAGTGCAGCTGCCGTATCATCCTTGTTTTCTACTTGATTGTAGTATTCATTATTATCAGAAACATTTCCGCTTGTTTGGAAAATTTCAGCCATGCTGCAAAATCTGCTATGCATAGTTCTTCCAAATGATCGGACTTTTGAGAATTCTGCTCCAGCACACTCGGCACATATACATATAGTATGTCCGAAAGTCCTCCTGTAAAGCATCCAATTCAAGTCTGGGTTTTATCTTCCTTACTTACGATATAAATATCTCCCCATTATTGGCTACTGATAAATGCAGCTGCAAAATATTATAAGCCGCTTCTTGAGCCGATATCTCCGATCCTTTTATAAATTTGTTTCCTATGTGCTGTGTTTTTCTGGTCAGTGTTTGAAATTAACACATCACTAGCTGAGGAATCAGACGTATACCTCGTGATATTAATATTTCGTCAAAATCCAGTTTTTTGTTAATATTCGTCACTGCGATTCGATCCGGGATTTGCGGGATCGCTATGGTTTACCCTTTTGTGCTCATACAAATAATCGAATAAGCAATTATATGCTTTCCAAGAGTCGGTACATATAATCGATCCTTCCGCCACGTGCTTCTTTATAATGGGTATAAACACCTCGGCAGATCTCACATTTTCGGGACACATTTCCAACTTAAAATCTTCACTTCCGTCATCTACCATACCCAGCACTCAGTGACCTTCGACTCTCCTGCTCGAAATATGAGAAAATAAGTGAGTACGTAAAATTTTATATACATACATATATACATAAGTGTTATTATCTTTGTTATACTTCCGTTTTCCAAATTTAATTTCGTCTATCTGGACAATATTTTCGGGACTGCCAATTTTCCCGATAGTCTCTTGATGGTCTATTTGGAATAAGACAACGGCTTCCCGGCGATAAAGTTATTTTTTCGCACTTCTGTTTGGCACCAGTGCGAAGCGTAGGCGAAAATAAGATAAAATATTTGTGACAATGTATTTTCGCATTCTCAAACCAGGTACCTTTAACCCTCGATATTGCAGCCAACAAACGGCATTTACCTTTACGGCATCTAAACGAACCCACCGTATTTTTCCCCACTAGAGTTGGGATCATGGGTGTTTTATGTGTATGGCACAATTTTCTTCTTAAAATTAAACCCTCTTCTTCCGCAAATGCATTACACTTCTCCCTTGTGCTAAACGTTTCCACATTTCTAGTGATGTTCCACATTTTCTTAAGTTACGCAGCGGTGAAAACATTCGTTTACTTCTACGTACACCGCGGCTGGTGAAAAATTCATCGAAATCTACAGAGAATACCTAATTAAAAATTCATAAATATTTGATAGCATACCTGATCGACATTTTCTTCTTTTCTCTTTTTAATAAAAAAAAAAATATTTGAAATTAAAAAATTATAAAGTCACTGACTGGGCACCAGAACACTTGCTTATTTGCTTCGCCAAATTTAAAAGTTTCTTTTACGTCATTCGTGAGTTATAGCGTCGCAAACATGGAGCAAAATAAAGAGAAAATACGGCATATTTTACAGTACTACTACAATAAAGGCAAAAATGCATCTCAAGCCACCAATAAAATTTGTGGAGTTTATGGACCCGACACAGTTTCCATTTCCACCGCACAACGATGGTTTCAACGTTTTCGTTCTGGTGTAGAGACCACGCTCCGGAAGGCCTGTCGTCGAAAATTGCGATAAAATCGCTGAATTGGTCGAAAGAGACCGGCATAGTAGCAGCCGTAGCATCGGTCAAGAGCTGGGCATGAGTCATCAAAAATTCATTTCAATTTCAATAAAAAAAAAAATTAAATAAAAATACCGCAAGACTTTTTTGACAAACCATTATATTAACAAATAATATATTTTATATATTTTATTAATATATAATAATGTATATTTTTTATTTTACAATTTTGAAAGATTTGTTAAAAAACTGCATATGTTTTCAAATTCTTATAATATATAATAATGTATATTTTATTATATAATATTACAATTAATTATCATAAGTGATAGCATCAACATGAGAATTATCCATGTTTGAAAATGCCCAATCAATTTGCGTCCCCGCAGGTGTAATTAAATATTCTACACTAAGCAGGGAACTAAAGTTTTTATCTTGAAGAAGATTTTTTATTGTAGACCCTGTAGACTTTAAACAAATGTTAAAATCTCCAACAATTAAGACATTTTGATTGCACAACTCTGTAGTAAGAATTTCTAGAAGTTCTGCAATAAAAAGCCTGAGGGGAAAAGCTGAGTTTCTGTAAAGAACCAGAATATTGTTGTTGAAATATTTAAACGAAACTGCTTCTAAAACTTTGCGGCCTAAATAAATATAGAATCTTCGGTTCTATAGAGCTGGCAACACTATGCTTTGCATAAATTATAAGGCCCCGTTTATTTCGGTTGCTTGTCTCAGTGCTATCTATCCTCAGCTCGTTTATAAGAGTAAATCCTAGTATCTCAAAATGTTCAACAGGAATGCTCCAGGTTTCTACGAAGCATAAAATATCTGAAGATAGCAGCAGGCAGTCGCCTTTTATATCGTTAATGTGAGCGTTGAGGCTCTGATCATTATGAAATAAAATTTGAAGTGCTGATGATTGAGAAATCATAAAATTGAAACATGAAACCGATTCAGAAAATTTATTAGGAGGAATAAAATTTCCGACAATAAAGAAACCTACTGCCGTAGTAGCTCGACTGCAAGCGACATATATCGAAACTCTAGGCATTCTGGGTCGAGTATGAACGACATCTTTATTATATGTAGCACCCTGACTTTTGTGAATAGTTATTCCCTCAGCTGGAACAACTGGAAACCGATTTCTTTCAATTATAATTTGCTCATTTCTTTTATATTGAAAAGATCTAATAACTTTTTCAATTGGGGTCCAAGAACTTTCTAGAGGATGAGGCTCTTTTGATCGTGCCATTAAACCAACAGAAGGTTCCAAGAATTTAATCGAAAGAATTACTGGATAATCAATTTGCATTAGTTTTCCAGTTGCCCCATTAACTAAACCATCACATGTGTTTATATGCACTGTAATCATGTATGTATTTTGCAGTGGTTTTTAGTGTCAACTCATAAGGAAATCCCTTCCAAAATATTCCCTTGTTGATCACCTATACCCATTCTTCTCTCAGAGTCTTTGGCAGTTGAAGAAATAGCTTCAGTTGTAATTGGACTGAGCTTAAGGGCATTGAAATTATTTGTCTCTTCGTCTTCTTCTTTGTCCCACAAAGGAGAATCAACTAAAGTGCTGTAAGCATCATTAGAGTTAGAAGAAAATATCCACCTATCTCCAACAGGTGAGAGTTGCTTCAAATCTCCAAACACTATAATCGGTATGCCACCGAATGGGTTGTTTGTTTTAAAAATTTGTTTAAGCCTAGCATCAACATAGCTAAACTTTCGAGCGCCCACCATTGATATTTCATCAATTATGATTAGTTTTAAATCAGCAAGTTTGGAATACAAAGAGTTAACGATGTCACTGCTTAGGGGCCTCAACTCTCTATTCAGCTGATTTACAGGAAGAGAAAATATTGAGTGAAGTGTCAGTCCACCTATCCCGAATGCTGCTTTACACGTAGGTGCACAAAGGAGAACTTTTAAAGAACTTGGGATGGATCCAGGTGTAGAATTGAAGCGATGGTTAAGAGCTTGATATATTGCAGATATCAAACGACTTTTTCCAACACCTGCTCCGCCCCCAATGAATTCATAAAATGGTCGACTTGTTTTAATCTGATGCATCAAATGAGTCAAGTATGTTCTTTGCTTAATATTTAAACCTTGAACTAGAGAAAATAATTCCTCGACCGAAATTAAAGGGTAAACTACCCCCTATAAGCCTAATATTGCAATCAGATTCAGTACCATTATCTGTTCGCCATGCAAATCCAGCAAATTAATATTAGGGCTTATTTCTGGAAGTGCTAACACTCGAAACTCATTTTCCATAACAGGTAGTTCATTTTGCACAGCTTCTTCTAAGTCTGTCTGATTATAAAGACTTTCTAAGACACTTTCCAGTTCTCTTTGATCAAAAACATCATATTTTTTTCGATTTCTCTCAATTAAAATACGGTGAGTTATACAAGTTAGCTCATTATCATTTTCAATAAGATCTTGCTGTTCATTCCGCCATGGATAGAAAAGCATTACCATTTCGCGGAAATACTCAACTTTGGTCACATCAGGACTAAACATTCTGTACCGAATAATAATTGGTTTGGTACGTTTTTTAACAAAACCGCTACCGTCTCTAAGTGGAATCTGAAGGAAGGTTCTGAAGTTCCGATTCGAACACGTTCCTCCGGTCGTCAGGTATTTATAAATATTTCTCCATTACTAGCTTTCGAAAGATGAAGCCCAATGCAGCAATAAACAGCTTCTTGTGCAGATATTTCCGTGCCTGATATAAATTTATGACCTATATGTTGAAGTTTTGCTTTATTGTATAATTTCCGGCATTTACTTCTGATATAGCTTCATTTAAGAGCCTAGAAATTCCTCTGTTCGATTTGTTAATATAATTAATTATATAGGAAGAGCAAGCATATGCATCCAGTATATATTGGATATCCATATTAGCCCTATGGAGTTCCAAAAGAAGAGGATTATAAGCATTTATAAAACGATCTTGCATTTTTCTTTTCTCATCTCAGAGCTAACAAATAGTCATCAAAAGACATGTTTATTCTATTATCGCTCAAGAAATTTTCAATATTATCTAAATTCGATATATCTTCTATAGTCAGAGTTGAATTTAAAACAGTTTGAATTCCTCAAAAGTTTTCCTTATGCCTTCCCAAATCTTGGGTTGTGTCTGGAAAAGGAAGCAATATTTGTGTGCAAGGCATTGGTGGATATGGTATACCAAAACGACAAAATTGTTGTCCTCTTATTTCTCTAGTACACGACCGACTGTGATTATGCTTTTGATAATCTAAATAATGTTCCAAGTGGCTTACTGAACCATCTGTTGAAACATAAGTGTCAATGAAATCAATGACTTCGGAGAATGTCTCAGGATTTTGAAGGTTGATCTTGGGAGCATTATTAAGCCAATACATGCCATGTACATTGGCGAATCATTGCAATTGCTTTTTTTTCTCAGCTTCCCAGTGAGCAGGAGAGGATCTAACACCTTGAAAATTCTCAAGCGTTTTTGAGAAGCGAAAAATAGTTAGGGATGCGCAATTTTAAATAACACTCCAATTACCTGTTGCGAGAATGACTTATTAATCACGAGTGACGAAAAAAGCGTGCGTTCGGTTCAACGGTTCGATTACAATAGAGTTCTTTATTTCACTTAATCTAATTGCTAAGCCTAAATCTTAAAACTAACGGCTTAAACTAGATGTAATATAAATATGTATGTATTAAAAAAGGGGTAAGTATAACTCTTCAACTTTCCTTAAATATTGTAACAGATTATGGTATTAAGGTAAGTAGTAGATTGGTATTATGAATGCATTGTTAAGGTAAGTACTTTATAATACATTTTCTTAATTTAATCTTTTAACAATTCAATATTTTACAACTCTTAAAATTCAATTTTCTAAAGTCTAATTTTAAGTTTAAATATATATATATGTATCTTGTCGCTTGGCGCAACACACCTTTCAAAACTTTGTAACCGTCATCATGTTGAATCAAGTTTTGACCGAAGTTTTCATTTAATACATTTTGAGCCGTAACATGGTTACGACCTGAAAACATTCGAAGGCAAATGGATGAACTATTCTTAATTAGCAGTAGCTCTAATTTTGTATAGTCGTAGAACAACTTTGGAATGGTACACGCTCTGCGGTAAAAGCGGCGAATTTCGGAACATACTATCTTACTATATGTTTCAGAGCATGTACGTTTCTGCCGAACGTATATTGTTCCAAATGACAATTCTTCCGAATTATTATCTTGAACTATGCCAATTGGCCTTTGCCCTTCCCCTGGCGCTATAACTAAACGGTTATATTTCATGTTTTCTATAGGCATATTGCCTAAAAGAGTCTCTTGACCACCTGGGTTCAGTTCTGCAGGTACGGGTGCTATGGGAATGTCTGAGTGATTATTATGGGAAGTCTGTTCCTCACAAAGAGATTGAACCAATCTATCATCTTCAGCAGATGCCACAAAGCGAACTTCTTCTTGGTTATTAAAGCCTAAAATCCAATTCTCATTTATGTGTATATTATGCTCACGATACAGAGGAGTATTCACTAAGAATCGCAAAGCTTCCATAACCTTCGCACGCCGTATGGTATCAGTCATATAATCATAATTGTATTACATACACATAGCCCATAAAGTCTGCGTTCACCGGACACATTTTTTTAAGAGAAGTAGAAACTCAATATTAATAAATAATTCAGTTTAAATTGTTTACATGTATTTCTTCCTTTTATTCTTAGGTTCCAAATGCAAAAACAAAAATACAGTGCGCGAACTTTGGTTAGCCGAACATGCTTTTTGGTGGTTTAACATAAGAGTTATTGTCAAAAGTAACTGAATTTAGAATTTTTCAAAATATTTCTTTATTGGGAAAGAAAAGAAAAAATATTTTTACATTTCAAATGCATTACAGAAACAAAAAAGTTTAAATATTGAAAATACAACGTAACTATACGCGAACTTTACTTAGCCGCATTACAAAAAATTAGATAATTAAGAGGTTTTCACAAAAGTGTAGCAAATTTTCCGCTCTTAATATGAAGTTGCATCCCCATTCTTATTAATTACTTGGAAAATTCTGGCTGGGATCGAGTCAATTAACTTTTGCAGTGTACCTCTATCCAGATCCAGCCACGCCTGCAAAATTGCTGTTTTTAGCTCCTGCGCGGCTAAGTACTGACGCCCATTCGCATACACAGTCCTTGCAATTATGCCCCAAACATTTTCAATGGGGTTTAAATGCGGACTTCGGGCTGGCCATTCTAGCAACGGTATAGAGCGCGAAGCAAAAAATTCTTTTGCCTTCTTGGAAACGTGGATGCTGGCATTGTCCTGCTGAAAGGTAAACGTAACTTCGACGTTATCCTCCAAATACTCAATGAGCACATCATCCAACATCTCAATATATTTTTCCGAATCCATTTTCGTCGTAATAAAACATAGTTTGAGCTTTCCATGGTAGGAGAACCCACCCCATACCATCACAGATCCACCCCCGAAATTACGGCTCATTCTGGGAGGATTATTTTCGCGCAGATCATGCCAGTAATAACTGAACCCATCAGGTCCGTCTAAATTAAACTTTTTTCATCAGAAAAAATAACATCGTGCCAGTAATCGGTCCAACTCATATGCTCCTTCGCAAATTTAAGTCTGGCTACTTTATGGACGTGCGTAAGTTGTGGTTTTTTTTAATTGCTTTTTCCACTTTATGTATCTGTCTGCAGCTAAAATCTTCTGAACTCTTCTTTTTCCAATTGGGAGATTTAATTTTGCTACTATTTTAGAGGCACTCAAGCGATTTTTAGTAGCTTCTTCTTTAATAATATTAACTTGCCGGCGAGTTATCTTGGTATTCCTCCTTGAATTTTTATTGGATATGCCATATTTATCGCCTAATTTCAGAAAATTTCTCACGACTTTCTCTGATCTTTTGATTTGCCGGCTAATTGCTCTGTTAGAAAGACCATTTTCCTTCAAAATTTTAATT
>NC_065920.1:45240599-45252953 GCF_024586455.1 Bactrocera neohumeralis | reverse complement strand
ATTTTTCCAAATGCATTGCCGTTTTTGCTTTATGCGAACTTCTGTAAGATGACGAAGGTTAATTAACTTTAATATGTTAAGCTAATGATTTGAAACAACTTGATATGGATTTCTAAATGTGTACATGCAAGAAAGTCGGTTTTATACCTAAATGTAAAATTATGGAATTTTTCCAAATGTACTGCCGTTTTGGCTTTATGCCAACTTCTGTAAGATGAAGAAAGTTAATTAACTTTAATATGTGAATTTAATAATTTGAAGTAACTTGATATGGATTTCTAAATGTGTACATGCCAGAAAATCGGTTTTATACCTAAATGTAAAATTGTGGAATTTTTCCAAATGCTCTGCCGTTATGGTTTTATGCCAACTTCAGTAAGATAAAGAAGATTAATTTTTTAATATGTGAATTTTATAGTTTGAAACAACTTGATATGGATTTAAAATGTTTAAATGCAGGAAAATCGGTTTTATACCTAAATGTAAAATTGTGGAATTTTTTCCAAATGCACTGCCGTTATGGCTTTATGACAACTTTAGTAAGATGAAGAAAGTTAATTAACTTTAATATGTGAATTTAATAATTTGAAGCAACTTGATATGGATTTCTAAATGTGTACATGCACAGAAAGTCGGTTTTATACCTAAATGTAAAATTATGGAATTTTTTCCAAATGCACTGCCGTTTTGGCTTTATGCCAACTTGAGTAAGATGGTGAGGGTTAATTAACTTTAATATGTTAAGCTAACGATTTGAAGCAACTTGATATGGATTTGTAAATGTGTACATGCCAAAAAATCGGTTTCGTACTAAATGTAAAATTGTGGAATTTTTCCAAATGCACTGCCGTTTTGGATTAGTTTGTTTAGTTTTTTTGTAATGAGTGAAGATTGTTAATTTTCAGGTTATGTTATTAATTTTTTATTTTATTTGTATTATAAAATTTCTAAATGAGCAATCAAAAACGGTTTTATGATGAAATGGAAAATTTTGGAATTTTTTCCAAATGCACTGTTTTTATGGCTTTATGCCAACTTCTGTAAGATGAAGAAAGTTAATTAACTTTAATATGTGAATTTAATAATTTGAAACAACTTGATACGGATTTATAAATGTGTACATGCCAAAAAATCGGTTTTATACTAAATGTAAAATTGTCGGAATTTTTTATGAACTACATCCCATTAAACTTTGTAAGATGCAAACAAATATTTTAATATGTCGAAATAATAATTTGAAGAACTTGATATGGACAACTAAATATGCAAATCACATGCAAGAAAATACATTTTATACCTAAATGTAAAAGAGGATTTTGCCGATGCAGTGCAAAGGCATGACGATCCTCTTTAAATGTTTTAAGTTAATTCACTTTAATATCCATTTAATAATTTGAAGAACTTGATATGGATTTCTAAATGTTTACATGCAAGAAAGTCGGTTTTATACCTAAATGTAAAATTGTGGAATTTTTTCCAAATGCACTGCCGTTTTGGCTTCATGCCAACTTCTGTAAGATGGTGAGGGTTAATTAACTTTAATATGTGAAGCTAATAATTTGAAGCAACTTGATATGGATTTCTAAATGTTTAAATGCCGTTTTTGCTTTATGCGAACTTCTGTAAGATGACGACAGTTAATTAACTTTAATATGTTAAGCTAATTATTTGAAGCAACTTGATATGGATTTCTAAATGTGTACATGCAAGAAAGTCGGTTTTATACCTAAATGTAAAATTATGGAATTTTTCCAAATGCACTGCCGTTTTGGCTTTATGCCAACTTCTGTAAGATGACGAAAGTTAATTAACTTTAATATGTGAATTTAATAATTTGAAGCAACTTGATATGGATTTCTAAATGTGCACATGCAAGAAAGTCGGTTTTATACCTAAATGTAAAATTATGGAATTTTTCCAAATGCACTGCCGTTATGGCTTTATGCCAACTTTAGTAAGATGATGAAAGTTAATTAACTTCAAAATTTGAATTTAATGATTTGAGGCAACTTGATATGGATTTCTAAATGTGTACATGCAAGAAAATAGGTTTTATACCTAAATATAAAATTCTGGAATTTTTTCCAAATGCACTGCCTTTATGGCTTTATGCCAACTTCTGTAAAAAAAGTTAATTAACTTTAATATGTTAAGCTAATGATTTGAAACAACTTGATATGGATTTCTAAATGTGTACATGCCAGAAAATCGGTTTTATACCTAAATGTAAAATTGTGGAATTTTTCCAAATGCACTGCCGTTTTGGCTTTATGCCAACTTCTGTAAGATGAAGAAAGTTAATTATCTTTAATATGTGAATTTAATAATTTAAAACAACTTGATATGGATTTCTAAATGTGTACATGCCAGAAAATCGGTTTTATACCTAAATGTAAAATTGTGGAATTTTTCCAAATGCACTGCCGTTTTGGCTTTATGCCAACTTTTGTAAGATGAAGAATGTTAATTATCTTTAATATGTGAATTTAATAATTTAAAACAACTTGATATGGATTTCTAAATGTGTACATGCCAGAAATCGGTTTTATACCTAAATGTAAAATTGTGGAATTTTTCCAAATGCACTGCCGTTTTGGCTTTATGCCAACTTCTGTAAGATGAAGAAAGTTAATTAACTTTAATATGTGAATTTAATAATTTGAAACAACTTGATATGGATTTCTAAATGTGTACATGCAGAAAATCGGTTTTATACCTAAATGTAAAATTGTGGAATTTTTCCAAATGCACTGCCGTTTTGGCTTTATGCCAACTTCTGTAAGATGAAGAAAGTTAATTATCTTTAATATGTGAATTTAATAATTTGAAACAACTTGATATGGATTTCTAAATGTGTACATGCAAGAAAATCGGTTTTATACCTAAATGTAAAATTGTGGAATTTTTCCAAATGCACTACCGTTTTGACTTTATGCCAACTTCTGTAAGATGAAGAAAGTTAATTAACTTTAATATGTGAATTTAATAATTTGAAACAACTTGATATGGATTTCTAAATGTTTACATGAAAGAAAATCGGTTTTATACCTAAATGTAAAATTGTGGAATTTTTCCAAATGCACTGCCGTTGTGGCTTTATGCCAACTTTAGTAAGATGAAGAAAGTTAATTAACTTTAATATGTGAATTTAATAATTTGAAACAACTTGATATGGATTTCTAAATGTGTACATGCAAGAAATCGGTTTTATACCTAAATGTAAAATTGTGGAATTTTTCCAAATGCACTGCCGTTATGGCTTTATGCCAACTTTGGTAAGATGAAGAAAGTTTATTAACTTTAATATGTGAATTTAATAATTTAAAACAACTTGATATGGATTTTTAAAAGTGTATATGCCAGAAAATCGGTTTTATACCTAAATGTAAAATTGTGGAATTTTTCCAAATGCACTGCCGTTATGGCTTTATGCAACTTTAGTAAGATGAAGAAAGTTAATTAACTTTAATATGTGAATTTAATAATTTGAAGCAACTTGATATGGATTTCTAAATGTGTACATGCAAGAAAATCGGTTTTATACCTAAATCTAAAATTGTGGAATTTTTCCAAATGCACGGTCGTTTTGGCTTTATGCCAACTTCAGTAAGATGAAGAAGATTAATTAACTTTAATATGTGAATTTAATAATTTGAAGCAACTTGATATGGATTTCTAAATGCGTACATGCAAGAAAGTCGGTTTTATACCTAAATGTAAAATTGTGGAATTTTTCCACATGCACTGCCGTTATGGTTTTATGCCAACTTTAGTAAGATGAAGAAAGTTAATTAACTTTAATATGTGATTTTAATAATTTGAAACAACTTGATATGGATTTCTAAGTGTGTACATGCAAGAAAGTCGGTTTTATACCTAAATGTAAAATTGTGGAATTTTTCCAAATGCACTGCCGTTTTGGCTTTATGCCAACTTTGTAAGATGAAGAAGGTTAATTAACTTTAATATGTGAATTTAATAATTTGAAGCAACTTGATATGGATTTCTAAATGTATACATGCACGAAAATCGGTTTTATACCTAAATGTAAAATTGTGGAATCTTTCCTAATGCACTGCAGTTATGGCTTTATGCCAACTTTAGTAAGATGAAGAAAGTTAATTAACTTTAATATGTGAATTTAATAATTTGAAGCAACTTGATATGGATTTCTAAATGTGTACATCCCAGAAAGTCGGTTTTATACCTAAATGTAAAATTGTGGAATTTTTCCAAATGCGCTGCCGTTATGGCTTTATGCCAACTTTAGTAAGATGAAGAAAGTTAATTAACTTTAATATGTGAATTTAATAATTTAAAACAACTTGATATGGATTTCTAAATGTGTACATGCAAGAAAGTCGGTTTTATACCTAAATGTAAAATTGTGGAATTTTTCCAAATGCACTGCCGTTTTGGCTTTATGCCAACTTCTGTAAGATGAAGAAAGTTAATTAACTTTAATATGTGAATTTAATGATTTGAAACAACTTGATATGGATTTCTAAATGTGTACATGCAAGAAAATCGATTTTATGCCCAATGTAACATTGTGGAATTTTTCCAAATGCACTGCCGTTTTGGCTTTATTCCGCCAACTTCTGTAAGATGAAGGAAGTTAAGTAACTTTAATATGTGAATTTAATAATTTGAAACAACTTGATATGGATTTCTAAATGTGTACATGCAGGAAAATCGGTTTTATACCTAAATGTAAAATTATGGAATTTTTCCAAATGCACTGCCGTTATGGCTTTATGACAACTTTAGTAAGATGAAGAAAGTTAATTAACTTTAATATGTGAATTTAATAATTTGAAGCAACTTGATATGGATTTTAAATGTGTACATGCAAGAAAGTCGGTTTTATACCTAAATGTAAAATGGACTGCCGTTTTGGCTTTATGCCAACTTTGTAAGATGAAGAAAGTTAATTAACTTTAATATTTGAAACAACTTGTTATGAATTTCTGAGTGTGTACATGCAAGAAAGTCGGTTTTATACCTAAATGTAAAATTGTGGAATTTTTCCAAATGCACTGCCGTTTTGGCTTTATGCCAACTTTAGTTAGATGAAGAAAGTTAATTAACTTTAATATGTGAATTTAATAATTTGAAGCAACTTGATATGGATTTCTAAATGTGTACATGCAAGAAAGTCGGTTTTATACCTTAATGTAAAATTGTGGAATTTTTCCAAATGCACTGCCGCTTTGGCTGTATGCCAACTTCTGTAAGATGAAGAAAGTTAATTAACTTTATTATGTGAATTTAATAATTTGAAACAACTTGATATGGATTGCAAAATATTTAAATGCAGAAAAATCGGTTTTATACCTAAATGTAAAATTGTGGAATTTTTCCAAATGCACTGCCGTTTTGGCTTTATGCCAACTTCTGTAAATGCCAATTTAATGATTTGAAACAACTTGATATGGATTTCTAAAGATGAAGAAAGTTTTATACCTAAATTAATTGTGGAATTTTTAATATGTGAATTTAATAATTTGAATTTAATAATTTGAAACAACTTGATATGGATTTCTAAATGTGTACATGCAAGAATTCGGTTTTATACCTAAATGTAAAATTATGGTATTTTTTCCAAATGCACTGCCGTTTATGGCTTTATGCCAACTTTGATAAGATGAAGAAAGTTAATTAACTTCAAAATGTGAATTTAATAATTTGAGAAAACTTGATATGGATTTCTAAATGTGTACATGCAAGAAATGAAAAATTGTGGAATTTTTCCAAATGTACTGCCGTTTTGGCTTAATGCCAACTTCTGTAAGATGACGAAAGTTAATTATCTTTAATATGTGAATTTAATAGTTTAAAACAACTTGATATGGATTTCCAAATAGGTACATGCCAGAAAATCGGTTTTATACCTAAATGTAAAATTGTGGAATTTTTCCAAATGCACTGCCGTTTTGGCTTTATGCCAACTTCTGTAAGATGAAGAAAGTTAATTAACTTTAATATGTGAATTTAATAATTTGAAACAAGTTGATATGGATTTCTAAATGTGTACTTGGAAGAAAATCGGTCTTATACCTAAATGTAAAATTGTGGAATTTTTCCAAATGCACTGCCGTTTTGGCTTTATGCCAACTTCTGTAAGATGAAGAAAGTTAATTAACTTTAATATGTGAATTTAATAATTTGAAACAACTTGATATGGATTTCTAAATGTGTACATGCAAGAAAGTCGGTTTCATACCTAAATGTAAATTTATGGAATTTTTCCAAATGCACTGCCGTTATGGCTTTATGCCAACTTTGATAAGATGAAGAAAGTTAATTAACTTTAATATGTGAATTTAATAATTTGAAGCAACTTGATATGGATTTCTAAATGTGTACATGCAAGAAAGTCGGTTTTATACCTAAATGTAAAATTGTGGAATTTTTCCAAATGCACTGCCGTTTTGGCTTTATGCCAACTTCTGTAAGATGAAGAAAGTTAATTAACTTTAATATGTGAATTTAATAATCTGAAACAACTTGATAAGGATTTCTAAATGTGTACATGCAAGAAAGTCGGTTTGATACCTAAATGTAAAATTGTGGAATTTTTCCAACGGCACTGCCGTTTTGGCTTTATGCCAACTTTGTAAGATGAAGAAGGTTAATTAACTTTAATGTGCTCAACTAATGATTTGAAGCAACTTGATATGGATTTCTAAATGTGTACATGCAAGAAAATCGCCTTTATTCTAAATGTAAAAATGGGGAATTTTTAAAAATGCACTGCCGTTATGGCTTTATGCCAACTTTAGTAAGATGAAGAAAGTTAATTATCTTTAATATGTGAATTTAATAATTTGAAACAACTTGATATGGATTTCTAAATGTGTACATGCCAGAAAATCGGTTTTATACCTAAATGTAAAATTGTGGAATTTTTCCAAATGCACTGCCGTTTTGGCTTTATGCCAACTTCTGTAAGATGAAGAAAGTTAATTATCTTTAATATGTGAATTTAATAATTTAAAACAACTTGATATGGATTTCTAAATGTGTACATGCCAGAAAATCGGTTTTATACCTAAATGTAAAATTGTGGAATTTTTCCAAATGCACTGCCGTTTTGGCTTTATGCCAACTTCTGTAAGATGAAGAAAGTTAATTATCTTTAATATGTGAATTTAATAATTTAAAACAACTTGATATGGATTTCTAAAATGTACATGCCAGAATATCGGTTTTATACCTAAATGTAAAATTGTGGAATTTTTCCAAATGCACTGCCGTTTTGGCTTTATGCCAACTTCTGTAAGATGAAGAAAGTTAATTAACTTTAATATGTGAATTTAATAATTTGAAAGCAACTTGATATGGATTTCTAAATGTGTACATGCAAGAAAATCGGTTTTATACCTAAATGTAAAATTGTGGAATTTTTCCAAATGCACTGCCGTTTTGGCTTTATGCCAACTTCTGAAAGATGAAGAAAGTTAATTAACTTTAATATGTGAATTTAATAATTTGAAACAACTTGATATGGATTTCTAAATGTGTACTTGCAAGAAAGTCGGTTTTATACCTAAATGTAAAATTATGGAATTTTTCCAAATGCACTGAAGTTTTGGCTTTATGCCAACTTCTGTAAGATGAAGAAAGTTGAGTAAGATGGTGAGGATTAATTAAGTTTAATATGTGAATTTAATGATTTGAAACAACTTGATATGGATTTCTAAATGTTTAAATGCAGGAAAATCGGTTTTATACCTAAATGTAAAATTGTGGAATTTTTCCAAATGCACTGCCGTTATGGCTTTATGACAACTTTAGTAAGATGAAGAAAGTTAATTAACTTTAATATGTGAATTTAATAATTTGAAGCAACTTGATATGGATTTCTAAATGTGTACATATACCTAAATGTAAAATTATGGAATTTTTTCCAAATGCACTGCCGTTATGGCTTTATGTCAACTTGAGTAAAATGATATTGGTTAATTAACTTTAATATGTGAATTTAATAATTTGAAACAACTTGATATGGATTTCTAAATGTGTACATGCAAGAAAGTCGGTTTTATACATAAATGTAAAATTATGGAATTTTTCCAAATGCACTGTCGTTTTGGCTTTATGCCAACTTCTGTAAGATGAAGAAGGTTAATTGTCTTTAATATGTGAATTTAATAATTTAAATAACTTGATATGGATTTCTAAATGTTTAATGCAGGAAAATCGTTTTATACCTAAATGTAAAATTGTGGAATTTTTCCAAATGCACTGCCGTTTTGGCTTTATGACAACTTTAGTAAGATGAAGAAAGTTAATTAACTTTAATATGTGAATTTAATAATTTGAAACAACTTGATATGGATTTCTAAATGTGTACATGCAAGAAAGTCGGTTTTATACCTAAATGTAAAATTATGGAATTTTTTCCAAATGCACTGCCGTTTTGGCTTTATGTCAACTTTTGTAAGATGAAGAAAGTTAATTAATTTAATAATTGAATTTAATAATTTGAACAACTTGATATAATTTCTAAAACGGCATGCAGCATCGGTTTTATAAAATGTAAAATTTTGGAATTTTTCCAAATGCACTGCCGTTTTGGCTTTATGCCAACACATTTAGAAATCCATATCAAGTTCAAATTATTAAATTCATGTTAATTAAAGTTAATTAACAACTTGATATCATTTACTAAAGTTGGCATAATGCCAAAATCGGTTTTATACCTAAATGTAAAATTTGGAAAAAACTGCCGTTTTGGCTTTATCCATAATTTTACATTTATTTAATAATTTAAAACCGATTTTCTTGCATGTACACATTTAGAAATCCATATCAAGTTTTTCAAATTATTAGCTTAACATATTAAAGTTATGATTAAAACTTCTTCATCTTGCAAGAAGTTCGGCATAAAGCAAAAAAGTGCGTTTTGGAAAAAGTGTAAAATTTGGAATTTTTCCAAATGCTCTGCCGTTTTCTTTTTTCTGTAAATGTGGAATTAATCCAAATGCACACATTTGAATTTTTAATTTCCACAACTTCATTTCTAAATGTGTACATGCAGAAAGTCGGTTTTATACCTTAAATGTAAATTATATATTTTCCAAAAATGTGGCTTTGAATGACTTACTTCAAGTAAGATGAAAAGTTAAATCTTGAATATGTGAATTTGATTTAAAAAGGATTTTATGTTTTGGTACAAGAAAGTCGGTTTCCTACCTATATGTAAAATTCAGAATTTTTCCAAATCGACTGCCGTTTTGCTTCAAATAATTAACTTCACATATTAATTGTTAATTTAATTTTTAAATGTTTAAATGTGTGCATAAAGCCAAAATCAGTGCATTTGCCAGAAAATTCACAATTTTATACATTTAGGTATAAAACCGATTTTTTCAAATGCACTGCACATTTGAAATGTGGAATTTTAGTAAGATGAAAAGTTAATTTACTTTAATATGTTAATTTAATAATTTTAGACAACCTGATATGGATTTCTAAATGTGTGCATGCAAGAAAAATCGGTTGCATTTGGAAAATTCCACAATTTTACATTTAGGTATAAAACCGATTTTCTTGCATGTACACATTTAAAAATCCATATCAAGTTGTTTAAATTATTAAATTCACATTATAAAGTTAATAAACTTTCTTCATCTTACTGAAGTCGTCATAAAGCCATAACAAAATGCATTTGGAAAAATTGCACAATTTTATATTTAGGTATAAAGAAGACTTTTCTTGGATGCACACATTTAGCAATCCATATCAAGTTGCTTCAAATCATTAGCTTAACATATTAAAGTTAATTACCCTCACCATCTTACTCAAGTTGACATAAAGCCAAAAAACGGCAGTGCATTTGGAAAAAATTCCACAATTTTACATTTAGGTATAAAACCGACTTTCTTGCATGTACACATTTAGAAATCCATATCAAGTTGCTTTAAATTAATAAATTCACATAATAAAGTTAATTTATCTCCATCATCTTAATGAAGTTTTCATAAAGCCATAACGGCTGAGCATTTGGAAAAATTCCACAATTTTTCATTTAGGTTTAAAACCGACTTTCTTGCATGTACACATTTAGAAATCCATATCAAGTTGCTTCAAATCATTAGCTTCACATATTAAAGTTAATTAATCTTCTTCATCTTACTGAAGTTGGCATAAAGCCAAAACGGCAGTGCATTTGGAAAAATTCTACAATTTTACATTTAGGTATAAACCGATTTTCTAGCAGCACACATTTAGAAATCCATATCAAGTTGCTTCAAATCATTAGCTTCACATATTAAAGTTAATTAACCTTCTTCATCTTACCGAAGTTGGCATAAAGCCAAAACGACAGTGCATTTGGAAAATTCCACAATTTTACATTTAGGTATAAAACCGATTTTCGCATATACACATTTAGAAATCCATATTAAGTTGCTTCAAATCATTAGCTTAACATTTTAAAGTTAATTATCCCTCACCATCTTATTCAAGTTAACATAAGACCAAAACGACAGTGCATTTGGAAAAAATTCCATAATTTTACATTTAGGTATAAAACCGACTTTCTCGCATGTACACATTTAGAAATCCATATCAAGTTGTTTCAAATTATTAAATTCACATATTAAAGTTAATTAATCTTCTTCATCTTACTAAGTTGGCATAAAGCCATAACGGCAGTGCATTTGGAAAAATTCCACAATTTTACATTTAGATATAAAACCGATTTTCTGGCAAGTACACATTTAGAAATACATACCCAGTTTCTTCAAATCATTAGCTTCGCATATTAAAAATTAATCAACTTTCTTCATCTTACAGAAGTTAACATAAAGCCAAAACGGCTGTGCATTTGGAAAAATTCCACATTTTTACATTTAGATATAAAACCGATTTTCTTGCATATACACATTTAGAAATACATATGAAGTTGCCTCAAATCATTAGCTTAACAGATTAAAGTTAATTAACTTTCCTCATCTTCCAGAAGTTGGCATAAAGCCAAAACGGCAGTGCATTTGGAAAAATTCCACAATTTTACATTTAGGTATAAAACCGACTTTCTTGCATGTACACATTTAGAAATCCATATCAAGTTGCTTCAAATCATTAGCTTCACATATTAAAGTTAATTAATCTTCTTCATCTTACTGAAGTTGGCATAAAGCCAAAACGGCAGTGCATTTGGGAAAATTCCACAATTTTACATTTAGGTATAAAACCGACTTTCTTGTATGTACACATTTTGAAATCCATATCGAGTTTCTTTAAATCATTAGCTTCACATATTAAAGGTAATTAACCTTCTTCATCTTACTGAAGTTGGCAAAAAGCCAAATCGGCAGTGCATTTGGAAAATTCCACAATTTTACATTTAGGTAAAAAACCGATTTTCTTGCATGTACACATTTAGAAATCCATATCAAGTTGCTTCAAATCATTAGCTTAACATATTAAAGTTAATTAACCCTCATCATCTTACTCAAGTTAGCATAAAGCCAAAACGGCAGTGCATTTGGAAAAAACTTCCATATTTTACATTTAGGTATAAAATCGACTTTCTTGCATGTACACATTTAGAAATCCATATCAAGTTGCTTCAAATTATTAGATTCGCATATTAAAGTTAATTAACTTTCTTCATTTTACTAAAGTTTGCATAAAGCCATAACGGCAGTGCATTTGGGAAAATTCCACAATTTACATTTAGGTATAAAACCGATTTTCTTGCATGTACACATTTAGAAATCCATATCAAGTTGCTTCAAATCAAATATAAAACCGACTTTCTTGCATGTACACATTTAGAAATCCATATAAGTTGCTTCAAAGTATTAAATTCACATTATAAAGTTGATTAACTTTCTTCATTTTACTAAAGTTGGCATAAAGCCATAACGGCAGTGCATTTGGAAAAATTCCTTAATTTTACATTTAGGTATAAAACTGACTTTCTTGCATGTACACATTTAGAAATCCATATCAAGTATCTTCAAATCAATAGATTTACATATTAAAGTTAATTAACCCTCATCATCTTACTCAAGTTGACATAAAGCCATAATGGCAATATATTTGGAAAAGTTTCATAATTTTACATTTGGTATAAACCGATTTCATTGCTATACATTTAGAAATCTTATCAGGATTTATTTAAAATCACCTAACTGCTTTTTAAAGTTAATTTGCTTTCTTCATCTGACTAAAGTTGGCATAAAACCATAACGGCAGTGCATTTGAAAAAAATTTTACATTTAGATATAATCCATATAATTGTTAAATTTATTAACCCCTAAATTAAAATTTTTCCCTTTTCTTTTCATAAAAAAAGCTTTTGGAAAAAAATTCCCCAATTTTTTCATTTATAAA